>NW_023597054.1:58636055-58657151 GCF_011947565.3 Pollicipes pollicipes | reverse complement strand
GACAAACAAGTTCCTGACTGCCCCAGCCTCACCTGAGGTGATCTACCTCGAAATGAAATGGTGTTTTTCTCCTTCCAAAGGAAATATGTGAAAATATCTTCTGCATAATCTGTTGTCCACCAGTTCTTCACAAAGGCCATCTTGTGCTCACTTGCTGATAACAGGCATATCAAATGCCATGACATGCACAAAGCATGTGACCAGTGGCCTTCAAAGGCAAGGCCTGTACACAAGCCAATACAATGGGCCAATATTACCTGATAGTGTTCCAGCATGCAGTGCAAAGGTCATCACATGTTCTGTAGCGATGGAGCTTGCATACATGCCATACAATATCCTACAAATACAGATAACAAAAGCACCATGTTTTTTACCAGCTCTGGACACATGAATCATTTACAAGTTAAATTTGCATGCATGCCGCATCCAATCTGCAAGATGTGGTAAAAATTGGCAGCCAAACTAACCCCACACATCAATTTCATGTCACCATGCCATGCGATAGGTGAGAGCAGCAGGCAACCCCCAAAAATGCTTTTAAGGGGTGGACCATTTTTGCCCTACCTGTGGCAGAGCCATGTGGTCATTGCCAAATGCAGACATTTTGCCCACAAAACTTGTGAAGTGTGAACTTCATCCTAGCTCAATTCTATGGAAGATAATTGCAATGAGTCAGGTATACAGCCATATAAAGGACTACAAGTTTTCAATATAACCAGAATAATCTCATTGCAATGATTGCATGCATGAAAGTTGCTAGCAAGATGCACCTTGACTGAATTTTAAAACACAGATGTTGCTCACAGATCCAAAAAATTCCAGTATAAAACAGACACCATATGCCAGCCAGTGTTAATAAATTCAATAAATGTGACCAATGAATGCTGGTCATGTAGGGCATCTGGTGCCCATTCTACATTTGTGCTTTTCGATTTTGAGGAAGGTATGTAACAACAAATATATTCAAAATAAATCTTACTTGACAACTGTCACCTTCAAAATTATCTTAAGGTCTACTGAATGGGATCAAATACTCCTTGCTCAATTGCAAGATCTCGCCCAGCTTTCAGTCAATTATTTCACGGACAAGCCTGGGCTATCATTCACACATGGTAAAATCTCCAGACACTACATATACTTTGTATTTCTGGAGTCAACCCACAATATTAAGTGTGTGAAATATGACTCATATAAGTCATGTCATTACATATATATGACATATGGCTTTCACGACTTATACGACCCGCCACATACGGCACCGGACAGCCTCGCAGTCAAGTCCGGCGCTTTACAGCATCAGCCCGGCTCGATTATGTCCCAATAGCGCCACAACTGTCTTAACCGTGCTCACGAATTTTTTTGTTCAGAATCAGCTTTGAAAACCAGATACATAAAGGGGTTTCAAAAGTCTGCCCATTCATAGTGATGACAGGGTTATCAGCGCTGAAGTTCGTACTGTGATTCGTGAAATGTGAGCGATAATTGCAGGTACGTGTACGAGCGAACATCACTCATATTGCGGTACTCTTACCGTGAAAAATTATAACATAAAGCATGTGGCACTTCCGCGTAGGTTGGTTGTGCGCGGGCCACGCGGATGGGTGTTGGTGTAACCCGGTTAGCTGCCAGTGTGACATAGGAGTATTGGGGAAGGGGTGGCATCAAGGACAGTGTGCGTCATTTTGGGCGAGTGATTCGGTTATTTGACAGATGAATATTCGGTGACAGTGGTGCTTCCCTCCATGTAGGTCCTGTTCAGCATCGCGTCCAGCAGACAACACTGCAAAATTTTCCATTTATGCGTTCCATAGCGGGACAAATTAAGATATCTGTGATATTTTGAAGCTTTATCAAGAACATTTTCAGAAACCCATTGTCAGATTTATGATAATTACATACAACTTGCTGAACGTCATCAGTCCCTATGAGATGGGCACAAAATGACCATTGGAGTTGATGCGCCTGAAAACACCAATAAACAACAACAAAGTCCCTATGCGACTTAATGATGTGCCACAGAAAATGTGCACTGGGTTGTCCAATTCAAAATGTTGTCTCTAAATATGTGTAATACAATGTGTATTTGATTTGTGGATTATAGTAGTGTAGTGGTCAAGCCATCTTCATAGTCATATGTGGCTTCAGAGGAATCCTAACTAGGAGGTGCACCAAGCTAAGTTTGGCTGGATTTAGGCTACCGCAAGGCATGATGCGGCTCAAACCTGCACAGATCTCATGTTTGATTTGCCTCATTGTATGACAGCCAGCTGTGGTATTGTCTTATGACCATGTCACCTAGCTCTATCTGTTATGATGAGTTCCTTTTACTGTTTCTGCCAGTGGCTTATGGTGCTCAAGACTCTTTGCATCTTAACTCATTAAGAAAAGCTGTACCATAGGTGTGTATTTGAATTTTGTTGTATCTCATGTGAGTTTAAGTGTTTTGGTGGCTTAACTGTCTTAATGACAACAATGTGAGATGTTTAGCAGTTCCTAACTTTTGTAATGTGATGCTTGTGTGATGTGATATGCATACCCTATTTATAGATATAAATCACATGTGTTTGTTAGCTAGTACTGCTTTCCATTAGTATTATCTGTAGACCCAGTGTATACCAGTTATGTTCAGCATACCAGGTATATTGAGTGGCATGCAGTCATTAAATTGGATTTCTTTCTAGCAAGAATCATGACAGGAGAAACTAAAAAATTCAAGAAAGCTGTGCAAAAAATTGGAACGCACAATGGCATGTTCCATTGTGATGAAGTCCTGGCTGTCTCAATGCTCAAGATGTTACCTGAGTGTCATGAAGCTGAAGTTGTCAGGTCTGTCAATACTTTTAGTTGCAATTTTTCTTCTATGTACCCATTTGTGCCCCACTTTCAATGTTTGGCTTGTCACGGGCTACATTTGGTGAATGATCAATTGTTTTTGGTTAATAGTCATTGTTCAAGCTAAGTTCTAGACCTCTGTGGGTTCATTGCTAAATGCAGAACATGCAGCCATCTTAAGCATCTGAGGTTTCCTTACAACTAGCAGTGTTCATGGAAGAGATTGGTGAAACGTGTCTGAAAGCTTAGCCCTGTTGCTGGAATAATTTCACTAGCTATGTGACTACATTGTAACGTCACAGTTTACGCATATAGTTTCTATCACTTGGAGTATGCTTAGGATGTCACAAAAACTGCTGTTTCAGGTCCCGTGATGAAGCTGTTCTAAGGGAGTGTGATATTGTTGTTGACGTTGGTGCTGTCTACAACCCTGAGCTGCACCGATATGACCACCACCAAAAGTTAGTGCTATGATAATATGACAGACTCTTGCCCACTCAGCAACCTATGGATGTCTATATTTTTCACTCACTAAATTATATTTGACACTGCACATTGTCAAAGCTTTATAAGATTCATGGGTTGCATGGAGATGGGTTCAGACTTTCAGATAACACACTTTTGGGGGTGTAATGCATCTCTGTTGTTTTTTTGTCAGCTTTTTGAGTCCCATTTTAAAGAGCAGGGAAATCATTTGGAGTAAGGCTGTAGGGGGAGGGGGGGGGGTACAAAACTCCACCCCTGTCAGCACAGTTGTCTGTTCTCCATTTGTGTCGCATGTCTCAGTCGTGGCTGCATGTCGTGACGCCGTCAGCGGGCGCGCGTGACCGGCACGAGAGCCGTCTGTTGGCTTCAGGTCTTTCTCGGAGAGCATGCGCTCGCTGACGGCCGGCGCCAAGCCGTGGGTGACGCGCCTGAGCTCGGCCGGCCTCATCTTCCACCACTTCGGACGGGACGTGCTCGACACCCAGCTGGGCCCCGCGGCCAGCGAGCACCGAGAGGTCGTGTTCGACCGGCTCTACCAGACGTTCATGGAGGAGATCGACGCCGTGGACAACGGCGTCAACCAGCACGACGGCACGCCACGGTGGGCGCGGGCGGGGCGCTCGGAGCGGGTCGGCTTCGGGACTCGTGTGGGTTGGCGCGGAGGGGTCGGATCCGCCGAGTTGTCATTGGTTATGTGCCGTCGTCGGAATTGGCACGGATGGGTCAGAATGTACGGTTCCGCCTAGTCCGAGAGAACTGTATCGATTGGACAGCACGCGAAATTTGCGTTGATTGGTTAAAACTCACGTTTTCGTGATTCATATGGGCTGACCATGACACGCCACACTAAGACTGCATGCATAGAATGTCTTAGATAATGCTCTTGTCCAATGTTTGCTTGTCCATATTCCTTTCATTCAACCCATTGCTGCAGATGTAATGTTGCCTAACTTCCGCTGGGTCCCGCCCCCCCCCCCCCCCCCCCCCACACAGCGCGTGCCGCCGGCCCAGTGACGGCCTCCACGGCCACCAGGCTGGCCTGACTGCCTGGTCGTCGGTGTCGCAGGTACCAGGTGAACTCGACGATCGGCGCACGCGTGTCCCGCCTCAACCGGCGCTGGAATGACACGCAGACCGGACGAAGCGGCGTGCTTCGAGCGTGCGCGGCGGCTGGTGACGGCCGAGTTCACGGACGCCGTGCAGCGCATCTGGACCGTCTGGTACCCGGCCCGCCGGCTGGTGAGCAGGCCGTCATCGGCCGGCACCAGGTGAGCAGACTGTCACTGACTGGCACCAGGCGAACAGGCCGCCACCGACCGGCACCAGGTGAGGAGACCGCCACCGACCGGCACCAGGGGAGCAGGCCGCCACCGATCGGCACCAGGGGAGCAGGCCGCCACCGACCGGCACCAGGTGAGCAGGCCGCCACCGACCGGCACCAGGTGAGCAGGGCGACTCCTGATGAAGCAGGCCGACACCGACTGGCACCAGGTGAGCAAGCTGTCACTGATCGGCGCCAGGGGAGCAGGCCGCCACCGACCGGCACCAGGTGAGCAGGCCGCCACCGACCGGCACCAGGTGAGCAGGGCGACTCCTCATGAAGCAGGCCGACACCGACTGGCACCAGGTGAGCAGGCTGTCACTGATCGGCACCAGGTGAGCAGGCTGTCACCGATCGGCACCAGACGAGGAGCACAGGGAAGGAGACATGCTGCGGGAGCTGCTACATTGCCATCATTGGCTTACAGGTCGTGCCAGAATGGTAAGGCTGTCATGTGTTTCTGAAATCGACCAAGCCGTTTGGCGTTGCCTCACGCGTGGACAAGTTTGGGCGCTTCTTCGGCGAGGTCTCGTCTGTTCTTTGGGGAATCATCACGTGCTGTACATAGCCTTTGCAGCATAAATGTGAAGAAGTCCAACTGTAACAAGCTCAGATCAATCATATTGGTACAAATGGCATGTGACAGGCACTCGCGCTGACCGATCTGTGACCGGCGTACCGCGCTTCAGCGCCCGTTCTTGTACTTTGTACTGTACTGGGTACGGGGACGTGGATGCCTTGCACCAACGGCCGCTGACCGGTGGACCGCAGGTGGACCCGAGCGGCCTCATCATGGAGCTGCCGAAGGGCGGCGTGCCCTGGAAAGACCACCTGTTTGTGCTGGAGCAGGAGCAGCAACCGCCGTGCCAGGTCATGTTCGTGCTGTTTACGGACCAGCAGGGCAGTGGGCGCGTGCAGGCCGGTTTTTTCCAGCCTTCACCGGCTCCTTCGACATGAGGTTGGTGCCAGGGAGGACGTGATGATGCATGCGAGGGAGTTTGCGAAAAGTGCACCTGTGTCACCCGTGCCTGTTCTCAGACGGGTGCCGCCGCTTTGCGTCCCGTGTGTGACGCGGAAGTGATAATGATCGGTCAATTTCTCGCGCCCGTGACGCTAAGGCGCGAGATGGCCGTAGTCGAGCGTCGGCGAGCTCTCGCGCGGCTCGCTGACACGCCCACCGCCCCCAGAGTACCCCTGAAGGCGAGCTGGCGGGGGTCTGCGCGGCTCGCTGACACGCCCACCGCCTCAGAGTACCCACTGAAGGCGAGCTGGCGGGGTCTGCGCGGCGAGCAGCTCTCCAAGGAGGCCGGCACTCGACGATGGCGTGTTCGTGCACGCGTCTGGCTTTATAGGCGGCGCGACCAGTCACAGGAGTGTGCTTCAGATGGCGCGCCAATCGCCTTCAGGAGGCCGGCAAGCTGTGATTTGCGCCCGCTGGACTATGGAGGTGGACGACTGTACAAATAAATACACCTTTTGTGGTGGTTTGTGTTTGAAATGCACATGAAGGAAATTTCCGCGGTGGGCCCTGCAGCTAGCAGTTGATAGCTGCAGGGGCAATGGGCCCAGTTAGTGACCGGAAGGTAATTGCTGAGCTGGTGGCTGACAACTTACATATTATGATGTGCGTTCCCACTCCATAGATGAGAAGTGGTTTGGCGCAGAATTCCACTGAAGGGCAGAGCTGTGGTGCTGCAGCCTGGAACCACAGGCTCGCCTGCTTGGGTGCTAGGTAAAGCCATCTTGGGCATGAAACATGTGCTATGTACATGCCAGGCTAATGCCAGTGCTATTGTTTATGTGACGCCCACTTGGTGCGATGGCGTGTATGTAAACGGAACGTCATGTAGGGTCGTCATTGGTGTGTGGCGGGGTGGAAATGGATGCAAAAGGAGAGCAGTGTGACAGGTGTGAGCGAGATCTGATGCCCTATGTAAGTGTCTTGTATTTGGCAGCAGTGCTGCTTAGAATTATTGTCAGCTCTGCTCTTGTTAAGTGTTTTCAGGCTACAAGTTATTGGGGAGGCTGTGCCGACTTAAACCCCCAGACGGAATCGAAGTCGATCCGTAAAGGAACCAATAATGCGTAAGGTAAGGACGGAATCGACTGGATTCTATGTCCTTGAGTCGCAGTCGGGGGAAGTCTATCGTGCTAATCGAGATCATCGTTGATGTGGCTCAGTACAACTGAGCCGCATCCGGGATGAACTATAACATATTATATGGCACTGAGCGAGCAACACACGTGGCGATCAAAATCCACTTGCATGCATGCGAATTGCACTTGGAATATCGCGTACATCGACTCATCAGGACACATGACCTGTGCAAGCGTTGACATCTGGGTGGGTCTCGGTACTCCTCGGTGCAATGCCAGAGTCGATCCCATACGCCTTTAGCCTCTGTCTAGATTGATTACACAACTGGAGCCAAATGGGAACGCGCTGGGTGAGCCGTTAAGGAAGGAACAGTGCTGCCAAATTGGCGAAAAGCATTAAAGAGCATTGGCAGGAGATGCGTCCCTGAAAGCGCTGCTTGTATTATTTAAAGTTCCTGCTACGCACAAATTGTGAGTCATTGCTGCGCAGGTGACACGTATCAACAGTGCCTTGCGTTTGCGTTCATTGCATATCTAGTAGCCCGGCAGCACCTGGGATTGCCGACTAGTTGGTTGGTGTTAAGGGTAATGTGACTGCTGATTTTGTTGAAAAGGGTACGGGTAGCTGTGTGAATGCTTACGGATGTTGTAACCCGAGTTTTGTTGCCTACATGTGATAATCTTGTCACGCCAAATTCTGGAACATAAGCACGTGCCAATAGGGGGACACCGAAAGGCTGACTACAGGCTTGCTTTCTGAAGGTGAGTGTGCACTAAATTTTTTATGGTGATAAGATGTCACTCATGCAAGCTGCTACGAGCAGAGCATTTTCAGAGGTTGAAATATGGAAGCATCATTGTTACAGTACACTGTGAAATGACAGGTCAGGCCTGTTTTTTGTGGGAAACCATTTGGACTAGTCAGCAAGTTATGGCAAACATGCTTATGAGCTGCTGTGGTATTACCATGCCATGTGATGATGCACTGTGCTTTTAATAATTTTTTCATTGTAGAATGTGTGACAATGCACTCAACAGTCAAATTGACTAATCTCCATCCCTATGCTTGCCAAACTGCCCCAACGTAGGAGTTGGCCTAAGGCCTACTAACTAAGGCCTACTAACTGACTAACTAAGGCCAACTAAGGCCTACACATACACACAGAAACATACAGCACATGATCACAGGCCACGTTAAAATCACCACAGCACATTGACATGTTTTCTATTATTTTTGACCTGTCCAAATGGTTTTCCATAACAAACAGGGCTGGACTGTCATTTAAAAGTGTACTGGAGCAATGATGCCTTCATATTTCCACTGCTAAAATGTACTGCTTGCAGTAGCATGAGCAGAGTGAAACCTACCATTGTCAATGTATGTTAAGTCATTAAATTGCATGTCATTCCATGGTGGCATGACCTGGGAACTTGAGGTGCCTGAGGGTATGATCCTGTAAAAATACAATGAAAATACAAAAATGATATAACAGCAAAGAAATGTAGAAAACAACAGTTTTCTTCATAAGCCGTAGTTCAGCCAATTGACCTGAGCTTTGTCACCAACCCAGCATATCATAGGTGGATGCCTTGGGTTTGCCCACTGCTGAGGCCGATGTGACCTTGACCAGAGTTGGTCAGTGCACCCAGCCGGCAAACGGGCGGTGGGATGAGCCATGTGACGTCGGACCATACGCCACCAGAGCCTCTATCCATTTCAAGTGGGATGCTTCCTGCAGGGGTCTTTGGATGAATTTTACCACCAAACCGACTTTGACCTCACTGAAAACCAAATCATATATGCGCAAATTATGTTAGGTTAATTATTTCAATTCATTGCAGCGACGTCAGCAGTTCAACGAACATTCCCCAAAACGGCGTAACCAGGGCTTTGGCATGGACGTCAGGTCCTAAATGGTGTAGGTCCTTAAGGTTTAAAGTCCCGGAGTCCGTGTCACCGAACGTTTGAGCGCCCCTCAAAAAGATGTGATGTCGCGCGGTCGGTCAGACATGGGATAATCGAGGACGCCAAAAAATGGCCAGGGGCCATGACGCGGCAAATTGACCCCAGCAAGGTTTTGGCCAGTAAGCGGCAAGAGCCTTTAATTCCTCTCACAGTCGTAACCTCACAGCACTCGCGGTCTTCTGATATGCCTGCGAGACCGTTTGACGCCTGAGGAGCCCCGAGACAGTCACTCATAGGCCGATGGACGGTCAAGGCGAGACACGTCGAGGCACGAACCAAACGGATGGGCACTGGTTTCCGAAGAAAGTGTTGCCAGAGGCTTGCAGTGTTTTTTTTCTTCAATCTTTCAATCTTTCCCCAATCTCCAACGATATGTCCGTTGTAACTGTCAGAGTATACACGAATTCGGCGGTGTGCTTTATCTGTCCACATGGAAGCAATTCCCTGCTGTGCGTGACTCCCTCACCGGAAAGCCAGACGTGCTCAGAATCTCCGGGTGTCCATCGCCCGTATGCATTATATGAATCTATATCAATTGCTCATTTTGGAAGACACTGGCTACCTGAAGACGATTAAAAATGCAACTTAACCGATAAGTATTCTCGTTTATCATGATTTGGAATAACCATATGTATATATAATTACCATACGTACCATACCAAAGCATAATAACCATATGTGCATATGCCTATTAGTAATTTATTAATGTTATCGGTACCAGTGTGAAAGGGAGTGTTCCACATCTATGTGAGGTTTTGAACTGAAATAGCCATCTTGAAGACCTTTCGGTGCTGTTCACAATTCTACCATTCTTAAGACCTAAGCCCCTCAAGTTTCTGAGCTACATGCCCGCGAAAGTGGGAAAAGGTGTATCGGGGAGTGTTTCAAAGTGACCTTGGCGTTCATGACGTCATAATATTGTCATTCAGATCTGCCCATTCCATAAGCCATGCGACGATCAAGGCGGAGAAAAACGTAATGTTCGTGGCGTTCATATTTGGCGTTCTTGAGCGCGATTTCCAGATATAACGTCCTTCGATTGGCTCTCAATCAATGTTGTGCAAGGTACGATGTCGTAAACAAGCCATGGTGCATTGAGGACTGTGTTTACTAAACAGAGAATTGTGCTGTCATTTGCAGTCTGTTCCACCCACAACTTGTTATAAGTGAGCTTATTTTATCATATCTCAGGCTTGCTGTAGCATCGTGAAATGTGAAGCATTCTGTTAAAGTATTCTTCTTATGAAGTAAAAGTACACCTACCCGACCACGGCGTCCTCTTGATCGTCCTGTCCTCTTGGTCTGGTTGTGCAGTTAGCCGGCAGTTTAATTGATTGCCGGCTGGACATTCCATGTCTGCAAGTCCCACGATCGTTTCAGGACATTCTCATATGGCAGAATCGCTCACTGCCCCAAGGAGCCCTCCTGACACCGCCCTTTCGGTGTTCTCATGGCCTAGTTAACAGTCTCTTGATCCTGGACTCACCTGACAGTCTCTGCTTGGCCCACTGTGCTGCCGTGTCCCCTGATTGGCCCTCTGTGCTGCCTCGTTCTCTGATTGGCCCGCTGTGCCACCTTGTCTGATTGTGTTCAGGTCCCATTTCCACATAGTCAGCTTCCCGCTTCCCCGGCCCCACCATCCGACTCTCTTCCCTGGCCCCACTTACCGTCTCAGTAACTCAAGTTGAATACATTTGGAACTTGCAGATTATTTGACAGCTACCGTGTGGGAGACACGATGGTGCGCAACCGAGAAATGTCGTCTGTGCCTACAAGTAGGAAGTTGGTAGCGCTTTGGTATAATTACCCATCTGTCTCTTATGAATAGAGGCACATCCACGAGTATCTATTTCGTGTCTCATCCGTATAACCCTTTAAACAAAATGTTCATGGGCAGCGCGTTAAAGGGAGTATGCCGCGTTTATTCTGTTCAGACCAAAATATAAGAGAACATGAAGCTATTATCCCGCGAATTCAGGGAAACCTTATGCTATGACTTTGGATCTCTGTCCTATGGCGTTTACCACGGATACTCTTTCGAGGCGCACTGTGGCCTTGAGAATGGGAGTATCACGTGGTCCATAATGACACCGAACTGGTTCAAAGTTCAACCAATGCGCCTCTCGATAACAGACCCTTGCCGCCGCTGGGCCAATCAGAGACGTTCTTTTATGCGCACCAGTAGAGATGCCACGGCGGTTGTCATGACGAAAGTAGTGGCGATAGCGGGGAAGAAGTGTAGTGCTGTTACAAAACGTTGACAACGTAATTTGGACTCGAATATAATTATGATTGACAACCTTCTTGTGGTCTGACGGGCTGCAATGGCACTACCCAGTGCTATCAGTAGACGAGAATGGTCCTAAGGTTTCACTAGAATATGCCTGATATGCCACGAAGGTGGGATACTCCCTTGAAAACGCTCGAACAGGCTCATTTTGCGGTCATGAGTGCCATGCGCAACATGTGTGCTCAAATCAGATGATTACAAGCAGGGCGGCATTCCCAGGCATTCTTACTGGGGCCATGATGACATTAATTACCTGCCCGGCCCAGCTCGTGTCGGCCCGATTCTGCTGCCACGCTGTCTAGAAGATGTTATTTATATTCGCAATCGCTAGACTCATGGCTCCCTGCAATTGACGGTAAACAAATGCAATTCTTTAAAAGTTGTGCCACATGCAGCTCGGGGTATTTGCTTACCAGTCGGTATTTCGGGGTGAATTCTGCAATGTTGCAATTTGAACGGACTATGTCCTTCCCATTTGATTAACGTGAGAAACGTTTGCTAGTCAACCTTCAAAAACATCTGAAGTACACGGCAAAGTCTAGCTTGACGACCCGGTGTTGAACAGCAGTAAGACCACCACATTCAGGGAAGAGAGAATGGACGGTCGTGTGGCCAAGGTGTGGTTTGAGGTGTGCATCCGCTCGCACGCTAACGTGCAAACCATGGCAAACCATGGCTCTACCCATTGCTGAATGTTTATGTTTAGCATTTGTCTCAGATTTGGTAACCAGATCAGAGGAAGATGCGAAACGGACGCACGGTGAAAGCATGTCTATCAATCGCTAAATGTTTCAGCGCTGTGCGAGCCATAGTCAGCAACCGACAGCGAATCCACCAATGCCGCCTTATCCGAAACCGGCCTCATATAACTTGCTTTGGTCTAAACCAGGAGAAATTGCGTCATGAGAAGGCATGGGCAGATAGGTCGCTGTATTGTGACCAGGATCCAATTAAAATGTTGGCGTTTTACTCGATGTTTTGGTGGCAGTCACCAACACTGTAGGCCGTTCCTTGTTTCTGAGCTTCGCGTATTACAGTTGTCATGTCCTACCTGGCTCAGAGGCGATACATTTTCCAGCCATGTTATTTTTGCGCTTATGCAGTGTGCACGGACGCTAAAGATTTGCGCACTTCTGCCTGTCAAACTCATGAAAGAGGGGTATTCCGTCGCAGTGGTAAAGTTTATGAACCTAACGAACATTGATGACTCCATGTAAGTCGGTGTCTGAACTCAGTCTGAACAACCCACGTTGTTTAGTTTCCGATCCGATCCGATCGAAGACGTGTTCCACATGCCTTCCGGTTGTTTGAATGCGTCACGCAGATGACGTGTTTCAGGTGCCCTGCTCGTCTTTTGATGTGTCATGCAGGTCACGTGTTTTAGATGCCCTACCCGTCCTGCTGCGTCGTGCGGACGTATTTCAGATGCCCAGTCGTCTTTAGATGCATCATGCGGACGGCGTGTTTCATGTGCCGTACCCTTCCTTCGCTGTGTCATGCAGATGACGTGTTTCAGGTCCTCAATCGTCCTTCGATGTGTCATGAAGATGATGTGTATCAGGTGTTGTACTTGTCCTTACATGTGTCATGCTGCTTATGTGCTCTGCGCGCAATTTCTCAGCGCATTGTCGCGTGCTGGCGTGAAGCACCTTCGTACACTCTCTGTGGTGACTTTCGGCATTTGCATTTGATGATGCTGCGGTTTTTGCGCACAGTTTGCGTTACTTATGCCCAATATTAGGAATACAGTGTGGGCGCACCCGTTTTTGTTTTTTGTTTTGTTTAAGATCAAGTCCGAACTTTTTGGCTCATGAATTTCTGGGATCTAAGCAGTGCTAGTTGCGTGGGCCCTGATCTCACCATCCAGTCGCGAAATTCCATGCCAACGGCAACATTTTACTTCGAAAGCTTACCGTGGCGCAATGCTGGATGTGGCCCGTCCTGCCTTCTGCCGTCACGTGATCTTTAGCACGGCGGCTAACACCGGCCGCAAGCCATCCCAGTCCGTGGATGGCTAGCCAGCGCCTAAGTGACTTGAATCTACCCACCCCACCACCGGCTGATGAATTGGAAGATGAGTGCTCTAACCAACTAGGGGATTGAAGTGGACTACGCTTTTTGGTTTGTCCCATCATGAACGTCACGAGCTTGGTAACCACTTAAAGCATTCGTGCACGGACAGCAAGGCAACCACCAACTCTCAAGGGCATTTTATCTAGTTTCTGATGGCATTGGCAGCACTGCCTTTACTTCCAAGTACGGTTCAGCTGCTGTTGGACACCTTCACTTTGTTATCCTTTTTTCTCAAAATAAATCCTTTCTATTCCAGTTTTACCCAATTTTTAGTGGCCTTAGCAGTGCTGTTTTTACCCCCAAACATGTTTCATTGCCTGTTGGACGCCTGGAAGGACGAGAAGAAGTAGATTTTTCCATAGTTGCACAGGTATTTTAAGAGAGACTGTTGCAGGTGTACAATTAATCGACTGTCAAGAACGAACCAATAACTGAGCTGACTTTTTCAGTTGCTCTGGGAAAACTTAAAACTTACTTATTGCTATGGGAAAAAAGAACGGATGCTACCTGAAAATGAATAGTTGTTTTCCCCTTTGATCTTCCCAAAGATACCAGTTATTGTTGTAAAAAGGAAGGTCGATTGTAACCCTGAGAATGTTGTATATTCCGTGACAATATTTTAAAT
This sequence comes from Pollicipes pollicipes, assembly GCF_011947565.3. NCBI lineage: Eukaryota > Metazoa > Arthropoda > Thecostraca > Pollicipedomorpha > Pollicipedidae > Pollicipes > Pollicipes pollicipes. The sequence goes on along the minus strand of NW_023597054.1, from coordinate 58,643,461 downwards.
GGTTCAGAACATAAAGTAATTTGTAATCCACATATTCTTCGGCTCGTTTTGATGATCGGTGGCATGCAGTGCTGGCCAGTTTAACGCAGTCCTGCATAATTTATTCAAATTTTTAAGTTTTCCTTAATTTTCAAAGACTGGAGATACTACGGATACACTGAAGAAGTGGGTCACGAGTGATTGGAGCTTGCGGTTGGCAACCTGAAAAAGGAGAATTCTGCCCTCCGCACTTTCAACCCGGGTGTTCGCGTCCTAGTCCATCACGCTTTTTTTGCTCAGCGGAAGTCATTCAGCAGAAGTTGCGCGCGATGTCGTTTTTTATTTCATGATTTTTTGGGGGCTGTCTTTTTGAAGCGTTTGTTCTAATGAGGAGGCCTCTCTGAAGGATTGTCTAAATCTCAGTTTTAACTCGTTGTGCATTCCGATTTATGGCATTTGGCTGTTTTCCCTGCGGCGGTAACAAAGCATTTTCGAACAAAATGGGCGAGATTCTAAATGAGCAAGGAAATGCGGAGCGTGCCAATACGTTCCTTGAGCACATGGCTGCTCTCGATATCGATTCAGTGCCCTCGTCGCTCAGGATGTCTGGGATAGTCTGCACGATTGGACCAGCTTCACGAGAAGTGGAAACATTGGTTGCCTTGATGGAGGCTGGTATGACAGTAGTAAGGCTGAATTTCTCCCATGGTACTCATGAATATCACAAGTCAACCGTGGACAACGTCCGGAAAGCGACAGAAATATATGGAGAAAAACATGGATTTCCTTTCACACTTGGCATCGCACTCGATACAAAAGGACCGGAAATTCGTACAGGTTTGATCGATGGAAGCGGGACTGGTGAAGTTGAGCTGGTTACCGGTGAAAAAATTACCATCACCACGAATAAGTCATTTGAAGAGAAATGCTCCAAAGAAACTGTTTACGTTGACTACGTTAATATAACGAAAGTAATTAAAGCCGGCAGCCGGATATTCGTTGACGACGGGCTGATGTCTTTAATGGCCAAGGAAGTGAGCGGTGATCACATCGAATGCGTTATCGAAAACGGCGGCAAGCTTGGCTCCAAAAAGGGAGTCAACCTGCCGGGAACTCCCGTTGACCTTCCGGCGGTCTCTGAGAAGGACAAGGGAGACCTGCTTTTGGGATTAGAAGTTGGAGTGGACTTCGTTTTCGCATCATTTCATTCGAGACGCAAATGGAGTAAACGAGATCAGGAAAATTTTAGGCGACAAAGGCAAAAACATTATGATCATCCCTAAGTTAGAAAATCACCAGGGGATCAAGAATATGGACTCCATCATCGAAGCGGCTGATGGTATAATGGTGGCCCGAGGTGACATGGGCATTGAGATCCCTCCGGAGAAGGTGTTCATCGCTCAAAAGGGAATGATATCTCGATGCAACATCGCCGGGAAGCCTGTTATCTGCGCCACCCAGATGCTCGACTCGATGATTGAGAAGCCGCGACCGACGCGCGCCGAGGTGTCGGACGTCGCTAACGCCGTTCTGGACGGCGCCGACTGCGTCATGCTGTCGGGCGAGAGCGCCAAAGGCCTCTACCCCGTCCAGTGCGTGTCCATCATGGCCAAGATCTGCATGGAGGCCGAGTCGGCCATCTGGCACAAGAGCAAGTTCCTCGACCTGACGGCGCAGATCAGCAAGGCGGACCACGCTCACTCGGTGGCGATCGCGTCCGTCGAGGCGTCGTACAAGGTGCGCGCGGCGGCCATCATCGTGCTGACGACCAGCGGCCGGTCAGCGCACCTGCTGAGCCGGTACCGGCCGCACTGTCCCATCATCTGCGTGACGCGGCACGCCATGGTGGCGCGTCAGTGTCAGCTCTACCGCAGCATCTTCCCGCTGCTGTTCACGGCCGAGCGGCAGAGCGACTGGCTGCAGGACGTCGAGGCGCGCGTCCAGTACGCCATGAAGTTCGGCAAGTCGCTGGACTTCATCAAGTCCGGCGATCCCGTGCTGATCATCACCGGCTGGCAGTCGGGCGCCGGCTATACCAACACCATGCGCATTGTGTACGCCCAGTAGACGCCCGTGTGTGTCGGCGACTGTCAGCTGTCAGCCTGGCGAAGGATGCCTGCGCGTTGAAGGGGTGGGATGGAGCTACTTCCTCGCGCCTTTGTTACCTTACAATCAAAATTTCATGCAAATAAAATGACACTTTTTAGATGCTCCTGTGGTGTAAGCAGTCGGAAATGGCAAACAAATTCAAAGTAATGTTATGTGAAGAATGATGATATTCAGCATGTGATATATACTACTTTCATGCTGTCATATTATTTACATTTCAGAAAGCGCTAACTTTAACACGCATTAACTTGAAAATATAACTTTGTCTGATTTTTTCAAACCGTATCGTGTGTCCCTCAGTTTCTGCATTCATCCCTTCATCAAATGCACTGTGCACTGTGTCACAAATCACAGCTCAATTCATCGCAAGTCTAGACAAAATGACATCATGAATGACGAGTGGTACAAAGTGCTCGGCTCATGCCTTGGCTTGATGACTCATAATGTTTTTATGAGGTCATATTCGGCCGATTCAAACCTGGTTCCACAGGCGCGGAAACTGTCGCGCTATAAGAGTTTTGGGGAGCTCGAGCCGTTTCTTAATTCAGGAAAGTTTACCGCTAGGCGTGCGGGAGTGCGTGAAAAGAAGCAACTACTCAAATTGCCGCTGCCTCCCCTCCCATCCCCTATTCTTGGATAGACATCCTCTGGCCTGCCTGGGTCATCCTGAATTGCGTCAGTGTGGCATTACAATTAAACAGTCAACGGTTTTAGTATCAGAGCGTTGTACATGCGTGTGTGCGTGATGGCGTGAGATGGCATTAAGCCGGCTAGCCACGATGTTGGTGAAGACTGACTCGATGCAGTGTGACTTGGGGTGAACCTGTGTCAGTCCATGCCGCGTTCGAACCTCCAAGTCACCCAGCTTGCGTTAGTCTGCTGAAAAGGTAAGGGACTTAACAGTGTAAAGTCCGGATGTGAATAACTAATATACCTGATAGAGTTCAGGTACCATTCACTGCTATTCCTGGTAGAGTACAAATGTCAGCAACTGATGAATCACAAGCGTTTTTTGTGAACTACCCACTAAAATTGTGCATTGCAACACACGGAATCAACACGGAATCTCGTCGGGGTTCGCACTCTCTTTGGTAGTCCTTTATCGGCTATGACTTGAGAGGCACACACTACTAGCAATATGGTGTATGGTTATGGATACTTAGAGTAAGGTTGGCATGAAGTCAAGAATTGCACATTATCTGTATATTTCATTTCACGCACCAGAAATCACCATACATACATACATATATATATATATATATATATACATATATATATATATATATATATATATATATATATATATTGCATGCGGCCTATTGAAAATATGTCCAAATATGTTGATGTCTGATCTAGATGCTGCTAGGTATATGCTGGGTATGCCAATGAGCTCTGCAGCGTAGCAGACATCGTGGTTTTCTTATTTAGGTTCTATTTTACATATTTAAATTCTATTTAGCTGTATAACTTTGCTAAATGTGAATCGGTTGCGCCCCTGGCCTATTCTTGTCAAGTTGTGTCCTCTGATATGACCCGTGGTGTCATCAGCCCTCGGGTCAACAGATGTACATGTGTCGGGATTATGCGCTCCATGGGCTTCGGATCACAAGATCAACAAGTGCCGTTGTTGTTCCGATCCAGATGTAGACACATTCTGCCGCGAAAAACAGAGAAGTAGACGTTATAAAATGGGGAATCGAGCCTCATATGCGTTACAAATGTGTACATTTCTCATCAGTCCGGCGTTATTTGACTTGCTTTTAGCTGGGAATGTGACATATGTACCAATGTGACATCCGTAATACTTTCTTTTACTATGCTGCCATATACGTAACAGTGACATACATGATCTAGACCAGCAAAAGGTGGATATGCAACAAAAGCTATTTGAAAAGCCCTTAAAAATATCATCACGCATGTGATCTAAGGTATGCTACTACCCCGGCAATAGTAAAGATCCCTGTGGCAGAGCCAGTCCGGTTTCACGCCTTTCCAATGCTAAGTTATCATTCGGAGTTGTTCACAGGCTGGGAATATGTGTGGTGTAGTGCGTTGTATGCTTAAGATATTTGCGAACAGCACGTGTCCTCTCAAATATAGTGACGATGATGGGGAAAAACCCAAAGCGGCTAGGGAGAGTTGGACGTCGTCAACAGGGACTTCATCACAGTTCAGCCCATATTTACTAATTAACAAATTGGTGAAAGTATTCGCGATGGTTTTACGGTCATTGAGTTCACCTGATGTATTCGTCATGTTTCATACCCCGCACCCATCCACATCCCATCACCCTAATCCTGTCCGCTCCCAGTCACGTGAGCTCTCACCCCAGCCGCTTGCAGACGGGAGTGTCCGTTACGACATTTCACTCCCCTCTGCACGTGTGTCGCCAGGCGAGGATGTCGCAGGACAGCCAGATGGACGGCGAGGCCGCGCTGGACAGTCAGACCGCGGTGTTCGCCGTGCCAGGTACGTGGACGGCCCACGACAGCCGTGCGGTGTCAAACCGTGGAGTCGGGGTTCCGTGCTCTCGCAGGAGCGCACACACTGCCGTTATGAGTGGTGAGGCACCTGACGTACCGGATGGTCGTCGAATGCCCTGTACCGGGCGGGAAACAAAATATGCTCTCATTTCGTATGTGTGTGATGGAGCCCAATACCGCACAGTCATGTGTTTTGTTTTCATCCGATTGCATGTGGGCGATATATCTTATCAAACTACCTATGCATTTACGGTCCTAAGGTATGCAACTGAACACGATTTTTTGGTTGTGTCGCTCCCTAGCACGAGCCCGTTATTTTTAGATGATGTACCCCAGTTTAGTTGGCACCATAGAAAAAGCATGGAAAAAGAGAGAGCTGTCGATATGTATTAACAAGCGCTCGGGCGGGATCAAATTGCCCCCCCCCCCCCCCCGAAGGTTTTTCCAGAATGGTTTCCGAACAGAGCGGCGTAGCCGCGCCCAATTTTGCATAGCTGTAGACAATTGAATAACGGATCATTTGGCCTCAAAATTTAGATGTACCTTGTAAGGTTGCTGACCTATGGCAGGTCAAGTCAGGCCTTGGTTTCAGCAAAGGCAATTTCTAGGGAATCGTTCAATCTGATGCAGCAACGGAGTGTTAGACGAAGCCATACATGTCTGAGGTGCTTTCTTAGGCAACGAAAATATTGAATGAGCAAATTACATTGACCTAAGGTCAGATATGAAGGTCAGAACAAGGTCAAAACCAGCATGTTTTATTAGTCTAGGGCTTGCTGTATGGGATAGTTTCTGGCGCTCATTTCAATTTTTTATAGCACGAACCGCATTATGCATCTTCCATGGACCTCCCAGAGGTAAAAAGGTCATTAACCTAAGATGACCCAGGTCGGCATTTTGTTTTTAGGAACATACTTCCTAACGTAATATTTGTCGCTTGTTCAAATGCAAAACTCAGAGCAGTCCAGCATGACTTTGGTCACCATGACCTTCAAAAGGTCAAACAAGGTCAGTGACTTTAAATGAGCCCATGACATTTTGCTTAGAAACAGTTATCTAGGTTCTGGGGGCACTTTGGCGACCAACCTGGAATTTGACCCTGTTTCACCTTACTTGACCCGTAGGTCATGACCTAGAAACCTCAAACTTTGATCTAAGTGAGTTCACGTACAGGTCAACACGCCCTGGAAATATGGTGTCTCTAGCTTTCTTAGTTCCCGGGATCGCAGGGGGGTCAAATTACCGAGCCGAATTTACCCCCCCCCCCCCCCAGCCGAGCGAAGGGAATCCAGCCGGCTACCCGGATGCGTGTTAATTAACGACATCCAACGTCGAAGCTCAAAGACATTTCAAACTTCAGAATTCGAAACCCAGTACGCTACTGGTGTAAAAAGAGTTTTACGCCCGCAGTAGTTGACCCCATGACCCCAAACTATCTTCTACTCAAGTGGGCATTCATGAAAGATTGACAGGCCTCTCTCCAACTGCTTTTCAAAAGTGACACCCCTGATTGGCTGCCTGTGACACTGGCGGCGCTCTGGCTGCAGGGGACTGCCTATGTGCCGTGGACGCCAGCCACGCGCCGGGCAAGGGAACCTGCGAACGGTCCGGCTACATCTACTCCTGTCTGGTGGGGCGCGTGCACAGGGTGCTGCAGGACGACAAGGTCGGTCCGACAATGCGGGCCGATGTGGTGCGGGTCCGACCGGTCTGGCCGACGATGTGAGATTCGTTAGTCCTGTGCACTCACCATCCTGGTGTTTAAACACATGTTACCGTTTCACATACCACGTTGACACGCTCCTAATGCGTACATCCCCGAGAACGCCCCACTCCTCCGCGCCTTCGGAAGCTACATTGTTTGTCTTCATTAACGTTGGCCACGTCCCGGTGCTGGTGCTGGCCCGTTCCGCCGCCTGCCCGTCCTGTTGCGATGGCTACCGTTGACGGTATGTGTGTCTCTCTTCCAGACGGAGCTGGTGGAGGTGCGCACCGGTCAGGAGCAGGGCTGCGTGCCCACCGCCGGCTCGGTGGTCACCGCCCGGGTGAGACGACGCTCCAGCAGGCCCCGCGCCGCCATCCGCCCGTCGGCTATGACCAGTGGAAATATCGGCCACACTGTTAACACAGCGCTTTCCTTAAAGAGGGATGACGTTCTCTATGAGCACTTAAAATGAGAATTCGCGAAAAGAAAAGAAGATGCGAAAACTTTGACCCTAGTTTACTTTTTAACGTCATATTTTCGCCGTACATGAAAATCTTTTTTCCCCATACGGGAAATCAGCTAATGGCTGTCAATGATCTTAAAACTGTCCGGTTGTGCAGAACGCAGCAAGCGCAGCTCAGCTGCGCTTGCTGCTTTATCAGTTGCCTCACACGCGATATGTTGTGCGGCCGCACTTCCTTCCTGGTGGTTGTCGACGGAACCGGCTCCTCTGCCCGGCTGCCTGCCCTCGCCTGACGCGCGCGGTCCGCGGCAGGTGACGTACGTGAACCCACGCTTCTGCCGCTGCGAGATCCTCTGCATTGGCGAGACTGTGTTGAAGCACAAGTTCCGCGGCCTCCTGAAGAAGGAGGACGTGCGCGCCACCGAGCGGGACAAGGTCAAGCTATACGAGTGCTTCCGGCCAGGTCAGTGGGACCGGGACGTGTCGCGTGGCCCTGTCGGCTGACACCAGGGTGTGACGCCGGGGCAACAGCGTACCGGCCACACACAGACTGGTGTCTCGTGTCAGCGATCGGGCATGGAGTCTTCCGGTTGTTTTATAGATAACTGTTACGTCACGGACGTAGGGAATCTCTTGTGCTTGTTCTAGACGCATATCAGCTGTGTCT
>NW_023597054.1:58584550-58636045 GCF_011947565.3 Pollicipes pollicipes | reverse complement strand
GGAGATGTGTAGGCTGGCAGACCCGCCCGAGCGGTGAGGACATTTTCAGCGTGAGCGACTAGACCCCGGCTGGGCCCGACCGTTGCGGTATTTGATGGATTTATATCACCCAAACTTATGATCGCAACCACGCGCAGTTGCTGGAAAGGGGACGTCCATAAATGACGCTACGCATTTTTGAGCATTGTGGCAAACCTGATCTCCTTGTTTGAGGGCTGGTCACGCTAGTGAAACGCCCGCTCCCCCGGATTACGCTGTGTAAAGTATAAAACGTCCGAAAAGTGGTTTGTTGGGCCCATGATTGAGCTAGAGAGGAGATACAAATAACGGGTGCGTTTGTTATGAGAAGATCCCAACGGCATCCGGATTTAAGGTATCATTTGTTTTTTTAAGATCTTGTAACATCATGTGCAGCCTGTCCGGGCGTATCATTATGCTTTCCAAAGCTCTCCTCTTGTTTTTGCGTTCGTTAAAACACCCCATCCCCCTTTCTCTTCAATACGTGGCGCAATTTTTGGACGCCCCCATCAAATAATCCAATCCATTAAGGTTGGGGGTGAATTAATTTGAAATTATTTTCATGCAAGATTGTTCATCAGACACAGGTTTTCCAGGAATGATGCAGTGGGATGGATTCAAGTTTCACCACCACCTCCTCCATTTAATAGGCATGGAAAAGTTAAAATTACGTGGTGCGAAACAGCTACATATCACGTTTGGAACTAAATTTTAAGTTCGACAGCTCGTCGCATTGGCACGAGGTCAGCGCGGGTTAACTCAGAAAGGAGTGAACAGTTGTGTCGGCACATATTCGGGTTGCTGCATGTAGCTGGCCCCACGCATTTGAGCGCAAATATTTGATCCGCCGGTTTGGGGCACCTAATGATTAGCGACCTGTCGCGGCGTTTACAACGACAGCCTGGGAAACTGAAATGATAATGTAATAAATGGTGATACGTATATAGTGAGGTAAATCAACTGCAAATGTCGGCCAATGCGTCACTTTAAAACGTCATAACCAGCAGAACGACGCCCAGTCTATGGGGCTATCATAATCGAGCGGGAGGCAGACATTGCCATTTTTAGACCCGCTCTGGGATGTAACTTCCTGAGCCGATATAGACCAAGTCATACAAATTGCACAGACATTTAAGGCCGATGCACTGAGCCACTTAACCCCGGCTGTGGGGCCGCGGACAGCCAGTTTTCGGGCTATGTTGCTCGCGATTGAACATGCCCGTCTGCCTTGATACGCATAATGGCCTGTTGATGTATTTGGGCTATGTTGTTCGCGATTGAACATGCCCGTCTGTCTCGACACGCATATTGGCCTGGTGATGTATTTGGGATAGACGCGATTGGAGTCTAACGACGTCTGAAGGCGATGTGGCGAGATCATTTGACGTCCGAACGCGCCCGGTGTGCCAGTGCCTTCCCTCGCGCCTGTCTTGCTGCGTGATGAGTTGGTTGGATAAGTCAGATGCTGGAGAGAAAGGGCGCGGTGAGATGGGGCGAAGAGAAACGGCGGGCGTCGAGAGGTAGAGATGCTGTGATGTGGTGGGAGGGCTTTGTAAGGATGTTGATACTCGAGCAGTCCGAGTCTCGTTTGGCCACGTTTGACACCTCTGTCAGCAACGTGGGTTTTAGGTAAATTGCAAATCAAACAACGCAACGGGTGATGCGTTGTTGGTTTTGCCTTGAGAAACGAACGTGTTTCCCATAGGCTTTCGATTCCAGCTTCGCTCATCATTGCCTTGATAGGACCCATTGGTGTTTCGGAAGTCGTCTGACCGCATACTGCCCTGGCGTGGGAGTTATCACTAATATCACGACAATACACTGTTCGTCTATGTTATCACCTCGCCCGTGCCGCGCCAAGTCGGGTGTCTGACTTATTGTAGAGACGAATGACGCTGTAGTCATTGTACATTCACATACGTGCATGCTGAAAGGTTCTTTTGTGGTGTTCCAGTGTAAGGTTTGAATCATATTTACGGATGGGACCTGGTGTTATTTGTGGACGATTAGCTTGTGTATGTTTTGTGAAGTCCCGCCGAATTCTTAGAGTACGTGGAAAGCTAGCATATATGATGTATGCATTTTTCATGCCAGTAAGGTCACGTGTGGTTTGACTCCTAAAGAAGTGAGGCCTGCAGCCGTGCATTTTTTTTAACTGGTCGTCGATTTTTGCTCTCTGAAACACTCACAATGGGCGCAGTTTTCGCCGGTGGCAAACGAAGCGGCCACTGAATCTAATTGTTATGGCTGGCTTTTTGATTAAAACTATACGTTCGGGTCGGTGATGTGTGGTTTGCATGACAGTGTTTAGCGTAGGTGAGTAAACGTTATCGTGAGATTTGAGGGACGGAAGGAACAACCCTAAGACGCAATGCTTGATAGCAATATGCCAGTCATGCATAGTCAGAAAACTCATTTTCTGTGTATAAATGTCAACAGTGCTGGACCACTTAAACGATGACCTGACCTGTCCTGACCTCTTGTTGCAGGGCGTAACACACCGACACCTGTCGGATCACCTGTCAGAGGGTGTGGAGAAGACGCTGTCCGGACCTGGAGCAGAGCAAGTGCATCACCGTGGAGGACGAGATGGACTGCTCGCCGCTGAACCTGGGCATGATCGCCGCCTACTACTACATCAACTACACCACCATCGAGCTGTTCTCCATGTCGCTCAAACGCCAAGACGAAGATCCGCGGCCTGATGGAGATCATCGCGGTCGGCGCCGAGTACGCGGAGCTGCCGATCCGGCACGGGGAGGACAGCCTGCTGGCCAGCCTGCACCAGCGGCTGCCCAACAAACTGCAGAAGCCTAGGTGAGTCTCACAAACCCACGCCGCGCACGTCGCACGTCGTCCGCCGCACGCCATACCACATACGCCATACGCCAGATGTATATGCCGTACGCCATACGTCGTACGCCGTACGTCATTCGGCATACGCTATGCGCGGTGCACTACTATACTACGCTGCACAAAGCAAAGTGCGGCTCTAGCGGGGGACAGCGTGTCCTCCACGCTGTGTCCTCCTCTGACCTCTACGTCCGTGGCCTCCGCCGCACGTCGGCGTGTGCGACGTCTTCAGCTCGGTCCGGCTGCTCGGCCTCCGGCCGCGCTGTGTCGTGTCGGGCTGTGCCGTCGCTGTCGCCGTGCTGTGCCGTCACCGTTGCCATGCTGTGCCGCCGCTGTCGAGCGCCGGTGAAGCCGCGGCGCCACTGCGCCGACTGCCAGTCGCCTCGGCCACATCGCAGAATGGCCGCAGATCAGGAGATCTGTTCAGATACGTATGGCGGTTAGGCCGGAGATGAGGATATCTCCTGCTCAGATGCGGCCCCGGCTGTACGGCAGCGCCGTCAGCGCCGCACTCAGTGCTGGAAGTTATACCGGACGCCGGCCGAAACTGTTTCCGCCGTGGCCGACGCACATACGGCGTGGTACGCATTTGAAGTCAGAGGTAATAATGTGTTTTGTTGGAAGCGTTTGCCAGCGCACAGCTCGTTTCGAATGGGGCGCCAGATGTGCGGCGGGCAAGTTTCTCGCTGCCGGCTCGTAGTTCGCTGCCAGCGGCCGTCCTCGCGAGACCAGCGTGTGGCGCACTGTGAATGCGACAGGCACGGTCGGCGGCCTCCGTGCCAGGGGTGCGCGGCCTGAACTCAGGAGGGGGTGGGGCGGCGACGTCAGCGCGCCGGGTCCGGTGTCGGGCCGGGCGGGAGATATCCGCGTTGTGTCGGGGAGATAGCCGCGTACGCGTCACGCCCGGCTGTCATATAGCAGCCAGAGGCGAGTTATCTGTCCCTCGTAGAAAAACGATCCAGTTACCGGATACGCAGCATAAATGTGCGAGCGAAACGCCATGAGATAGCGTCGCATTTGGCCGAATCTAGCAAGGTGTGCGTGTGAAGTCGCGTTGGCCATCACATATGTGCATGATAAGATATGTATGATATATATATATTATATATATATATATATATATATAGTATATATGTATATGTATGTATGATACTGTGCATGATATGGATATGACATGTAAAATGTTTTAACGGTAGAATTCGTTTGGTATCGATGTACACAGCATTGTGGCAGCACTGAACATCTAACGGTGGTGCTTTGGGTCGGCCATGGGCCCGTAGGGGAGTACCGGCCGGGTGGTCTCGTCCTGTGCGGGCACTGTCGCCCAACGTGGGCAGAGTGTAGACCCTCCGAACAAATTCCGGTAACTAGTGGTGGGACCATGAAGGGAATCTAGGCAGTTGCAGATTGTAGGATTACAAGCAAGTGCACAGAAGAATGTGTGAGTAGCAGAACAGCAAAATTTGAATCTAAAAGGTCATGGTGTCCTGCCGTGGTAAAAGTCTAAATGTAGCCAGAGTTTAACCCTTTGAAAATCTCCGGCGTTTTGTGGCCTGCCGCGTTCCACATAGGTGGATTAGCGGCGCGGTGTGCGCGCGACATTTGGTAGCGTTCCTTTTGTTCGACCTGTCCGGTCGGGCCAGACCAAGTGGGAGTCGCTGTTTCGCCGTCCCTTCGTAGTCTCACATATAGCCGCATAGTGAAGCCGATGCAGTTCAGAGCATGCCACCATTTACTTTCAAGTAGTAGTGTGAGGTTATCTAGGGTTATTCCGCGACCTTCCTTGTCGGTCACCGTGAATGATCCAACATTTAGGATTGTCTTTGATGATGATATTGATTCTTTGAGCGGTGTGTAGGACAATTTCGATGATCTGGCCTGGCGTGACCTTGATTTTGCATGACCTGTACGTCACCATTAACACTGCAGTCACCGCTTCATGGCTTAAGGGGTTTTAAGACTTCTGTGAGGTCAGTTCGAAAATTCTACTTGGCCTCCCAACGTGACCTGGACGTCGACTGATGTTGCAAAGGAAGATGTGGATCTTGGTCTAGTCTGATCAGTAGCAGCGCTTACGTACACAGTGTGTTACCCAAGCACGTGCTTGAACAGAATCTGTTGCCATAAACATGCTGCGGTATAATTGTGAGTCGCATTTCGTAGCCACTGCGTGACGTCGCAATTAATGCCATATATGATAAATGGTGTGCAGCCAGACGTCTGAACGGAATACAGCACAGATTAATCGCTTTGAAACTGAGCAAGGAGGCCGCTTTATAGCCCTGAGTACGGCTTGAATTATGACGTGCTTATGTCGATAACTCTGTGTACTTCTAAGCGATATGCTTAGCTCAGAGCCGTATATGGAAGGGGAAGCTGATTCGTTAAATATAAGTTGTTTTGAAATAGTGAGAATGTGAAACCCGTTGAGCCTGTCTTTCTGTGGGAATCATACTGATTGTCCTGTTTGTCCCGCGTTTTGAGATAGCTAACGTTAAAAGCTCACGTCTTTAATCGTGACAAGTCCAGACGCCAGTTTCACGCAACCCGTCGAGACGAGTGCTTCCTACGTCAACCACAGGTTGCTGGAGGGATATTTTGGGTGATGCATGTTAGGAGAAGTCACTTCTTCGGTACGAACGTTCTGTCCGCGTCTCTATCAACTACGCCCGGCCGATGCTCGACTGAATTGTGGCGTAACTCTACGCACATCTTGGCCGGCCACATCTTGGTGAGGTGTGATGTATGTGGACCGTCCAGACGCAGATCCGGAAATCATAAGATTGCTTTGACGTACTCGGCTGTAAGCGGTGAGCTATGCTGAGCGATTTAGGCAGCAAGATAATCTTACTGACAGAGGTTATCGATTGCTTCCAGTAATGAAATTCACGCAGGTGACATTATATACGCCAATAGCCAAATTCTTGTGCATAGACGACATTAGGCAATTAGATTGTGGTCGACTGGAACAGACATTTCTTCACTGTACGGCCGGCGAGAAATAAGGTTATGGTTGTCTTCTCTCCTCCTCTCTGCTCTTCTCTTCTCTTCTCTTCTCTTCTCACCGCGCTGGCGCCATGTACAGCGACAGTAGTAATACGTCAGAGGCCGAAATAGTCCAAACCCTTATGGTGTCGGGCAACGCAGACAGGAGGTAAAAGTTGGCACTTCAGTATTTTTGGCGTCTGCCAAACCAGACGTAGCAGGGGCGGCGTCGGGGAAATGAACAAGTGGGCGGTATGCATTCATCTCGCACTGATTCGGGTGCACCAGCACGTTTTGACAGAAGAACTCCATGGGCAACGAGATGAACCCCTTATCTTTGTGGTATTCCTACATCTGGCTAAGAAGATGTTGTTTTACGAGCCTTATGAACAAGGTTATTAATCACCGTGGCTTTGCTTGCCCTGAAATAATACGTCTTAATAGCTTGCACTGCCCCTTTTTAGAGCATACCTGAGTAATCTATGACTAAGCCCTTAATCCTTTAATATTCATATAATTCTTATGTCTGGTTGTGCGTAGCATTTTTGATCATCTCAAAGCAGAGTGAGCTGAGAGAGTGAACAGCCCAAGCCAGACGTGAAATTAATTGCTGCAATGCTGTGGTTAATTGCCGAAGTCTAATTCCCTAATTGCCCTTGGCAGTTGGCAGACGCGCGCCTAATTATATATCCCTGCATCCACCGCTGGCACAAAACGGCTTTGTGTATCGCATAATGCTCTACATGGGCTCTTGCGTCCACTTTCATCTGGCGTGCTCCTAAAATCTGACGCACGTGTCATGCCGGAAAAATCCGTGTGTGCTCCAGTGTGTCGTGTTATGAGTGCTCCGGTGGCAAAATTCGAGCGCTTTTATATGTCAAATGGTAGCTCACGCTCCGCCGGGTCGGTTTGAGCTCTTCAACGACAAAATCGACACGGTGATCTCGAGATGCCTGGGGGCAACTCGCTCCCCGCATTAAGTTTTCGCGCAGGCGACCAAATTTAGGCGCTTTTATGTCAAATGGAATTTCACGCTCCGCCGGCTGGTTTCATGTCTTCAGCGGCAAAGTCGACATGGTGATCTGTAGATGCCCGGGGCCAATTTGCTCCTCGCATTGAATTAACGCGAACTCACCTGTGCGAAAATGGGGCGAGACAGTGGTGCCTTTGACATCAGATCACCGTGGCTGCCGGCCGCGTGGTGCCGCGCTTGCTCCGTGCAGCGGAGTCCCCGGCACGCCCGGGCACTCCGGGCACGACATCACGACAAATCTGCAAGTCGGATACGGTACCAAATCCTATTATGACGGCGCGGCGCGTCGATGCTCGACGGCGATGTCAGCAATCTCGTGGGGATGCGTGCGAGGCGCGCCCCCCCGGCTCGTCGCACATGCGGTCGATGGTGACGCGGCCGGCGCCGACAGCACCCACCCTGGCCGCCGGCGCCATCACACCCGCAAATGGGCGACTTTTGGGACAGAGTATCGCTGAAGTGCTGTTTGGTGCTGCGCAGGAGGACTGTGCAGTGTTGGCTTGACGGCATGGTCGAGATCACATCGCGGAGGTGCTGTGTATGCTGGCAGTGGCCCGTTCCGCTCCCCCAGAAAAATGTCGGGAATAATTCTGTGCGCTCCTGTTATTTCCATCACAAAACCGAGTGTGTGTTATGACGCGACGCTGTGAACTTTACGCCACTACCGTTTTCGCCCCGGAGTTTGAACAGATGAGAGAGGGACTACAAGGAACGCACCAGAATAGAACCAGACAGAACTGTTAACTAGACCACCACAAGTGGGGCGGTGTTGGGGACCCCTGTCGAAGAGCGCCGCTGGCTAATTGACAGTGTTGTCAAGGAAAAGGGGGTATCATAATGAACGCAACGAACCGGTCGAGCGGCATGAAGTTCTGAGCGCTGTGCTGGGACGTGACTATCGTTTGGGGTTATCCAGAGCGAGCACTTGTTTCGAAATATCCGATGTTCGAGAACGTGTTGTATACGCATCGTGGAAGTTCGACTTGGCTCCGTTTTAGCGGATTATTGCGCTACAAAGTTGCCGCACAGGCTGCCATAGCCACATGCTCAAGACAGCGTGTGGTGGTCCGCTTACCAGACCAAATGATGTCTTGAACCGGCCGCCTCGCTGCCCGGCCGTAGGAGAGCGTTGAAGCCTGCTCACTCAAATTGCCAAACGTTCCTCTCAGGCGATCCATTAATGCGCCGGTGGGCGCGGGAGCTGGGCGCTGCAGACCGAGCGCTAATGGCCCGCACAGGCCCTGCAGACGGCATCCGAAATGGAAAATCGCAGGTGATGCTGGCGCCTGATGGAACACTGTCCAGGCTGAATGGTTGGCTGAGCAGCGTTCGCAGCGGTCGTGTCCTTCCTCTCGAATCGACGCGTTTGGCGGCCGACAAACTTATCCGCGGACGGAATGTCTCGCGCGGTGGCACAAAAGCCTCTGGGGACAAACTTTATCTAGTCCAGTGTCCCTCACAGGTCCGGAATTCAGACTGGACGGATTCTGTGGCCACACAAGGCCTATTGTGTTGTGCTCAGACTGCCGCTGGGGCCAGAGAGCTGTCGCCGACCGCTGAGGACAAAGCTTCAAAAGCGCCGGCCCGCTGAGACGACCGGGCCCTCTCGACGGAGACCGGACCGGCCTCGGAGCCGACCGGGCTCGCTCGACTGAGACCGGACCGACCTCGGAGCCGACCGGGCTCGCTCGACGGAGACCGGACCGGCCTCGGAGCCGACCGGGCTCGCTCGACGGAGACCGGACCGGCCTCGGAGCCGACCGGGCTCGCTCGACAGAGACGGGACCGGCCTCGGAGCCGACTGGGCTCGCCCGACAGACCGGACCGGCCTCGGAGCCGCCCTCGGCCGCCCCGACCGATCCGGCTGACACTGCCGGCCTCGGCGCCGACCGGGCTTCTGGCCGAGGCCTGACCGGCTCGGCGCCGCCCTCGGCTGCCTCGGCCGACCTGGCTGACACGACCAGCCGCGGAGCGGCGGGTGACGCCACCGAGACGCTTCCGGCCATGAATTTAGATTGTTGCTCGGAGGGGTCACGCGATGCGGCGCGGCCGCCCGTCACCGTCGCCAACGCCGACTAATTATTGATGGCGGGAGGGAACATCTGGGTGTTGTGCGCTCAAAAGCATTCCCCGGCGCGAACACCTGTAAAATGCCTCCCCAACTGCCCTTCAGCTCGGTGGCGCCGGCGAGCATGATGCGGCCGCTCGATGCCGACCTGCGTGTGCGATGGCTCTTCATTACAGCACATAGCGTCCCGTCGCCGATCGGAATCCGTCGTCGCCCTGGGCTCTCCCCAGCCGTGCTTGACCCCGACGCCGTCCGGTCCACCGGTCATTGGCGGGAGAGGGAGGGGGAGTTCCCGTCGCCGGTTGGCCGCCGGACGGCACCGCCACCGCCGACCGCCACCGCCACCGCTCACCGGCCGCCTCTCGCCGCCACAGGTACAACGACCCACACACGAAGACCAACCTGCTTGTGCAGGCGCACTGCAGCCGGATGCAGCTGTCGGCAGAGCTGCAGCAGGACACGGAGCTGATCCTGCAGCGGGTGGTGCGCCTGATCCAGGCCTGTGTCGACGTGCTCTCCTCTAACGGCTGGCTCTCGCCGGCGCTCGCCTCCATGGAGCTGGCGCAGGTCAGGGGCCGGGCGGGGCAGCCGCGGCCGGACCTGCACGCGGGCCGGACCGAGCCGAGCCGAGGCGGGCTGCCGTGAGGGTATTTGGCGGCAGGACGCCGGTCACAGAGCGCGGGGAAGGCCGTGAATGCTGTAAGCCTTGGTGGGTGGGAGCTTTTTCATGGATTGTAGTTGTTGACTGATGCAGGTTGTGTGTGAGTGGTCTGTAATGTATTTGTGCGATCATCGGCACACGAAAGCGTGTCAGGCGGCTCTGTCTCCCGGCGATTAAGTATCCGTCCCCCTTCAGATGTGCACGCAGGCGATGTGGTCCAAGGACAGCTACCTGAAGCAGCTGCCGCACTTCACACCCGAGATCATCAAACGCTGCGAAGAGAAGGTGAGGACAGCGACGGCGCGCGAGCACACGCGCCCCCCGACCCCCGCAGAGCCGGTTGCCGCTCGTTCGGGGAGGCGCACCAGCGCGATGGGGTGTCGTGTGGGGTTTAAACGGGTGGCGTGCTGGATCACAAGTAGTGGAGTGGCGCGAGGTAGCTGAATTGCAATAACGCCGACGTGGGCCGGTGAGCTGCAAGTTTCGTTGATTCTCAACTTTTATTTCACCAGACGCATGGTATTGGCCGTCTACTGAAATGCTTGGAGTATTGCAGTAGCAAAGAAACGCACAAAGCATTTTGTGTGAAGCTCCGCCATATTTTTGAATTGATGACTTTTGTATGAAGGGATATAGAATGCGCCCTGACTAACACAGCTAGACAGCGGAACCGTTAAGTAATCCTTAGTAAAGTGCTCGTGGAAATATTATCTAACGGAGGTTGGTTTCTGAGACTGAAACGTCAGTCAAGTGAGCCATTGCATAAGCTGCTGGCTCCAGTATGCCTGGTTTGATGAAATATGTCCCCGTTTGCATAATTCTCTCTGTCTCTCTCTGCTCTCTCTGTCTGTCTCTGTCTCTGTCCTCTGTCTCTGTCTCTGTCTCTGTCTCTGTCTCTGTCTCTGTCTCTGTCTCTGTCTCTGTCTCTGTCTCCTGTCTGTCTGCTGTCTGTCTGGTCTGTCTGTCTTGTCTGTCCTGTCCTGTTCTGTCTGTCCTGTCTGACTGGTCTTGTTGGTCTGTCGGTTTCTCTGTCGTCTTGTCTGTCTGTCTGTCTGTCTCTGTCTGTCTTGTCTGTCTGTCTTCCCTGTCTGTCTGTCTGTTCTGTCCTGTCTGTCTGTCTGTCTTGTCTGTCCCTGTCTGTCTGTCTGTCTGTCTGTCTGTTGTCTCTGTCTGTCGTCTGTCTGTCTGTCTGTCTGTCTGTCTGTCTGTCTGTCTGTCTGTTGTCTGTCTGTCTGTCTGTCTGTCTGTCTGTTGTCTGTCTGTATGTCTGTCTGTCTGTCTGTCTGTCTGTCTGTGTCTGTCTGTCGTCTGTCTGTCTGTCTGTCTGTCTGTCTGTCTTCTGTCTGTCTGTCTGTCTGTGTCTGTCTGTCTGTCTGTCGCTGTCTGTCGTCTGTCTGTCTGTCTGTCTGTATGTCTGTCTGTCTGTCTGTCTGTCTGTCTGTCTGTCTGTTGTCTGTCTGTATGTCTGTCTGTCTGTCTGTCTGTCTTTCTCTCTCTGTCTGTTGTCTGTCTGTCTGTCTGTCTGTCTGTCGTCTCTGTGTCTGTCGTCTGTCTGTCTGTCTGTCTTGTCTGTCTGTCTGTCTGTCTGTCTGTCTGTCCTTCTGTCTCTTGTTGTCTCTCTGTCTCTCTGTCTCTCTGTCCTCTGTCTCTCTGTCTCTCTGTTCTCTCTGTCTCTCTGTCTCTCTGTCTCTCTGTCTCTCTGTCTATCTGTCTCTCTGTCTCTCTGTCTCTCTGTCTCTCTGTCTCTCTGTCTCTCTTTCTCTCTGTCTCTCTGTCTCTCTCTCTCTCTCTCTCTCTCTCTCTCTCTCTCTCTCTCTCTCTCTCTCTCTCTCTCTCTCTCTCTCCGTCTCGCTCTCTCGCTTTTCGCTCCTCCTCTCTCACTTCAGCTCCCGTTGCGGGATATATCCCATTCTTACTCTTGGAACTCCCCTCCAGCCATGCTCACGGTGCGAAAGCCTCGCAATCATCTAACTCCAGCCAGGGAATATTGCACGCGTGGCTCAATCTCGTGCTCTCCACTCTGCTTTAATCACTATGTGCTGGTACGCACTAGCTCATGTGCGCTCGCAGAATGCGAATGCTCCGCGGTTGAGTGACCTTCAGTGGCCCGACGTGCTACCTGCGACGGCGGGTGGGCTGGCGCCGCGCATGCGGAGAGCCCCCCCGTAATTTCGTTTGATGTCGTGACAGCAGTGAGCTAATACATTGCCCGTGGCAGCAGGATGATCGGCGGGCTGGCTGTGCGCGCAATAGACGGGGAGCTCCCAGTTAGGCACAGTACCAGCATCAGACAAAATTAATCTCGGATTTCCTCCTCTTCTCGGAATTCCTCTTGGACTAAACGCGACAGCGTGCGCTGAGGCGAACGATTTGTCATTAGATATGACCGGTGCAATAAAAAATGTACGTTCTTTATTACGCAGCTGTCCAGTGCTGCCATATCCAAAAGAGCGTCACGCGCTGGGTGTGCACACGTGTTGGACGGTGTGGCCTGCAGACAGTTGTGGCTACGTAGCTGCCAAAGATACCTTCAACCCATTCCGTGCCACTTGAACCGCCAATTCCAGTGCCACTTCATCACAAGAACCCGCAGATGTCGGAAAATTGTTCTCAAAACTTGGATGCTCTGAACTGGAGACGTAACTTTTCCACCCACCAACATCTCATTCGCAAAAACCCGCGAAATTTGGTCGGTTTGTGGGTCAAATTTAACGGACTTCTACAGTTCGCAACGTTAAAAAATTATGAATATTGGTATTTATCAAGTGAAGCCATCTTAAGTTGGATTATGCTGCCGAACATGATGCGGTTTTGCAAAAATAATATCTTGATTTTCATAGCAAGTGCTTCAGTGACAGAAATCCCATGGCACACTTGACACATCAGCAAACCAGGTTGCAAAAATTTAACAACATTAAGCAAACATCTCACTGAGAAAGAAACTCAAGAATACCATCTCAAATTTTCAGAGGTTGGCCTGATTTCGTGGAGGTGTAGTTGTGTGGGTCATTGATGTAAACACGGCCACATCATGCGCTTGGCTGCTATTGTGAGGGTGGGGTGGTGAATGGACTGGTCATGCTTTCTTGTGTTGTATACAAGCCATATCTCATCAGTATCACGGTTAGTAAAATGAAAGGGAAACTGTGTGTCTTCCGCTGCTGTAGCTTCGCTCACTTGTCAATACAGTCCGCAGTTACTGGCGTGGCCAACGCGCAGCAATTGTCGAAATGATGGATGGAATAACTGTGCGGACCGCCGTTCTCGTCTGGCGTGTTAGCCCGCGCCTGACCAGGGGTCAGGGAAGCGCGCCTGGCCAGGGGAGTTTCTGACTTCCCTGGGATCTCCAACTTCTGGACGTCGCACGAGAAAACTGAAGATGCGGTTGTGAGGGTCTCGTTAAATGATATAGAAAACACACCAATTTTTTATCTTCGGCTAAATATGAGGTCACCAGAGGTCATGAAAGAAAAAATGATCGATGTGATAGATGTAGTTGAGTTGTGTTTAGGCGTCAAGACGGATACTGAGGGCACAGAAGTAAGCGTTAAGACTTTGGGGAGTCCATTCCGACCATTTTTACCCTCCCACAAGGATCAGGTCAGGTCATTATTCAAAAATGGTCAACGATAGGCCTACAAGAACGCTACTTTTTTCTTTTACAATATGCTTCTGACTAAGCTTGTTTTATGAGGTGCAGCTGTGGGAGAAGAGCATCCCAGGCGCAAAAAATACCAAAATACCTTTTTAGGCGGACTTAGAGGTCAGTTGAAGTCAACTTAGGTCAAATTCATAAACTCTGAATGAAAAAACGTGAAATGTTGCCGGGTCTAAGTGACCACTGCAGTGCTTTTTCGGTGGTCAGAAATAGTGTCTTGTGCATCTGGAGGTGCCCGAGATCGCATAGCTCTTACATTGTACAGTCCCCTCCACGCTTGGCAGTGTATTCGCAACAAACTGAGAACAGGCACGTTGCCACCTAAATTTGTACATGTCATCAGCCTGACAAACCCGGCGTAGAGGTGGCTACACGCATCTCACTCGTTCATCTAACCTCTCCGCTCCTGACAACATTGGCCATTGACCTTGATGACCTCTTGGTCTTTCTTGCCTTCACGTGACAAACCATGACCTCACTATGCATTAGATTGATATAATTTTTTTATTGAAATATTCGAATTTTGCACCCAAAATTGCCCTATAGCATTGCCTACTTTGAGCTCAGCATGCGTTTTACAGAAAGCGCCCATAGAGGTAGGTGGTGACTTAGGCCAACTTCATTTGCTCTGTGGTCGTACAATGGTTGTGCATGCGAGTTAGTACTCCTTTTCTCCTATACAAAGAACAAAACTACACAAAAGTGCGTAAACATGTGCATTTGGTACGAAAAATGGCAAAAATCGACCCACCTCAGGTCACTGACCGTGCTTTAGAAAATCTGAGACACAAACTGTAGGTACTATCATGTTCTATTTCTGTAGCAAGTGTGAGCAATGACAAACAACGCACAAAAAGTTATGCGTGGTCAAAGTTGTTTAGAAGCTGACCTCTGACCTGACCTAGGGCACTGACTTCGGCAGATCAAAACTTTGAATGTGCACAAAAAATGCCAAATTGGTGCATTAATAGGCACTGAAAATTTGGAAGTGCTGCGAGCGTCTGCTTTTGAGTTGTGCTCGACAAACCGTAGGCGGGTAAGTCGACTTCCCCTGGCTGGGCGCGGACTAGTTACATATTTTGGCCAATGAACCTTCCAGCTGTCGTCAGGCGTTATGGAGTGCTGAGAAGGACTTGATGTAGCCCACGGTGGGACTCATTGTTCGGACTACCGTTCTCGTCTGGAGCGTTACTTGCGTAACGTTTCGTCCAGTTCACTCGACAGCCTTCGCCAGGTGTAGAGTGCTGATGACTGAATGGCGTTTGGCTGTCAGCCATGCATGCGTCACAACCCGAATTATCTCTGTGGAGTGGCTGGTATTCGAACCAGAATCCTGATCACGAGTCCAGTGCTCTACGAACTGAGCGAACCAGAAGGGACAGCTTCCGGTTAGCTCCCGGCGTTCTTCGCGGACAGCTCAGTCGGTAGATAGCCGGCGGACAGCTCAGTCGTTAGATAGCCGAGTTGGTTGAAGCGTCTGCATTCGTGCCCCGTGGCGGTGTGCGATGGTCTCGGCTTAAGCGCTCACTATCTGCCCCCGACTGGGATGGCCTGCGGCCGGCGGCAGCCGCCGCGCTAAAGGTCATGTGACGTCAGAGGGCAGAAGCGTGCCGAACCTAACCAAAGCCGAACCTGACCGGATCTAGAACCCAACTAGAACCAGGAGCCTAGAACGTAACGTGCCGAGCCATTGTCGCAAGTTAATCTTTTGTCACAAAATTCTGCCGTAGACGCGGATCGCCAAGGTCTGATGGTGAGATCAGGCTTGCGCTACAAACACTGCTTGGTGTTCGCGCTGATCCCAGAAATCCGTCCAATCTAAAGTTGGGGCTAAGTTTATATAACATGAAATGAAATGGAAAATCCAAGGTGTTGTGACCAGGATCTGCCCAGAAAACTGTTTTGGTTCTGGATGCATTCTGGTTTCATCAGCCTAATTTCGTGGAAAGTTTTTTTCTATTTGGCGTATCTCAACAGCCTGGCAACGCTTTGTTACGCTTTGAAACGCTTTTAGTGTTGATTTTGTGCTCCTGGTTGTGCCTTTCCTTGCTTTATGGTTCGCAGATTTTCTTGTTCGCTGCAGATAATTCGTTGTGTTATTGTACAAGACGCGAGGTATTAAACAGAGGCGCGTTGTTTTCAAGCAATTTACGTGGTGTGCTGCTCTCGTGATTGCGGCATCATGCTGAGGTATTGCTCTCGTGCATGATGTGGTGGTAGTCCAGCAACTACGTTTCTGTTGTATCAGTGTTCCGCTTCCGTCCACCAGTGCTATTCCTCTCGGTCTTGGGTTGTCAGCTATCTCGTGACGCTTGTTAATGCATTACTCGCATTTTGTTTTCAAACATCCGCTGAGCCAGGTGACGTATGTCACCGTCAAGCGGCATTTTTAAGACGACGAAAACTATAAGAGGCAGCGCGTGTGAACTTGTGATGGCTAGTGATACGCTCATCGCGCATGTTTTTTCAGAAACGAAATGGTTCCAGGTTTTGCCGGGTGACTGAACAATGGCGCCGTTGGATGTGGCTTGCGGAGCCTTTTTTACAAGAATTGGGGGGGGGGACTGCCTGCCACACAGCACTCTCCAATGGCATGAGGGGAAGGAAATTGACCTCGCCCAGCTTTGGCTAAGATGAAACCACCTCGCCTGTCCGTCCGTGAATATTATTTCATAGCGAAAAGTCAGAAGATCCGGCCCATGGCGCCTGGTGCAAGGCCAGCCGGATGTGGTTCCCCGTCATCTCCCTTTATCAACCGCCTCCACATCGGCCTCTGCATCGACACGGCCGCGCGCCCCCGTACCTGTGTGGTCAGCGGCAGTCTGTCGTCGCGCGCGGGGGTGGCGGTTCGGCCCGCCGGGACTGACGCGGTGATTAGGTGCCTGATCGGAGCCGGCCGGATTGCGCCGCCTGGCAGTAGCGGCGGGCGCGGCCGCAACTCCCCCGGGCGCGTCGTCGGCGACCACGGAGCGCGGCGGGGGCGGAAGGGAGCCGTCACTGGGGCGTCAGGGTCGGGCCCACAGGCAGAGCCGGGTCGCAGCTCCCCCGGGCGCGTCGTCGGCGGCCACGGAGCGCGGCGGGGACGGAAGGGAGCCGTCACTGGGGCATCAGGGTCGGGCCCACAGGCGGAGCCGGCTCGTTCCGGTGCAGGCGTGGGTGGAGGGGGCTGCAGGGCTCGCGGCGGGAAGACACGGCGCGTTATAAGCAAGCGGGAGGGCATTGCTTTAGCATGGAACGGGGGTGTCGGACCTGTGCTTGGCTTCTGGAGGCAGGGGTCGTCGATAGGTGCTGACCCAGGTGTCGGGTCTGTCGTGACCTGTGCTCGGCTCCTGGAGGCAGGGGTCGTCGGTAGGGTCTGACATAGGTGTCGGACCTGTGCTTGGCTTCTGGAGGCAGGGGTCGTCGGTAGGTGCTGACTCAGGTGTCGGGTCTGCCGTGACCTGTGCTCGGCTCTTGGAGGCAGGGGTCGTCGGTAGGTGCTGATCCAGGTGTCGGGTCTGTCGTGACCTGTGCTCGAGTCCTGGAGGCAGGGGTCGTCGGTAGGTGCTGACCCAGGTGTCGGGTCTGCCGGCGTGGTGGGATTGGATCCATCGCCCGGGCGTGATGGAGGGGATAGGGGGGGGGGGGGGTCTGACCCGTCGGCGGCTGCTGAGTTTCGGAGCCTGTCGCGATTTGGCGCTGACCCGCCTTTCCGACACCGGCAGGAGGTGACCACCGTGTTCGACATCATGGAGCTGGAGGACGAGGATCGCAACAAACTGCTGCAGCTGGACGACAAGCAGATGGCCGACGTGGCCCGCTTCTGCAACAGGTCAGCGGGCACACGCGGCCGAGCCGGAACCGCGTTGAGCCCCCCTCACGCCGGCCCGAGCTGGTGCGCGGCGCTTCCGCCGTCAGCGTCCCCTCCACGCGTCACCCTCGCGTTCGGAGCGGGCCGCCGCCTGCCGGACGGCGACACGTGACTCGCGCGGTGCGGTGTCGAAGCAGCCGCATGTTGGGGTCAGTCAGGCCGCGCTGAGAGACGAGCGCCCGCGCCGCCGCCGCCGCCGCCGCCGGCCCCAGGCGCGGCGCTGCGCGGCGCGCGGCCCTAGGTGAGCACGGCTGATGGCGGGCAATTAGTGCCGCTCGGAGCTGATTTACGAGGCAGTCGGGCGCGCGCCGTCGGCGGCACCGCGCCCTGCGCTGACAGCCGGATGGCCTGCGTGATCGGCTGCAAAATAACAACGTGCAATTATTGGACGGGGTTATCCGGACGTGGTGTATCTGATGTGCTCCGAAAATATTCACTAATTGTGACAGGGCCTTCGACCCGCTTGGGCGTCAGGCCCATGCCAAAGGCTGTTTGCCGTTCACACAGGTAAAACTGCGGTAAATGACTCAAAACATTTGAGCTGGTTGTACAAGCTGCAGTGGGATAGCAACGTGTCGCAGGAGTTCCAGCAGTATCGAACGGTGCATCTTAAGCCAAAAAGAATGCTTGAATAATGTTTAAAACATGTCGAGCATGTGTAGCTCAGCAAGAACTTTGTTGGGCATAACTGATATAATTTCCGCGGATCGTGTATATTCAGGCGCAGTGTTCGGAAACCTGTTAAAGGCCCGAAATGTGTCCATCCCGATAGCCCAATTGGTTGGAGAGATTGCTTTCCGATTCACCCACCCGTGTGGGGTGGGTTCGAGTCGATTCAGGCGCGCGCTATTTGCCGTGGGCTGAGATGGTCTGCGGCCGGGGACAGCGGCCGCACGAAAGGTCACGTGACGCTGGAGGGCAGGTCGGACCGTGCCACCATCGCGGCACGCTGCGAAATTCCTGCCGTTGACCCGGGGTTTCATGATCGGACGGTAGCGTCAGGGGTTACGCGACAAGCTCCGTTTAGTGTTTGCGCTGTTCCCAAAGATCTGTGCAATCAAGAGGCTTGGTCTAGATCTTAAAAAACATGTCGTGGGCTCTAACACCCAATTGATTACACATTTTATATATATATATATATGTATATATGCATTATTTTATGTATGTGTATATACCTACGTATATATATATATATATAGTGATACATATATATATATATATATATATATATATATATATATATAGTGATACATATATATATATATATATATATATATATATATATATATATATATATATAGATATAGATATAGATATAGATAGATAGATAGATAGATAGATAGACATATATATATATATATATATATATATATATATATATGTATATTTGGCGCCATATGGAGTTTGGGAATCGGTCTTGTCCCTGCAGGAGGTTGTCAGGATGCACGACCACCTCTGGGCATGTGGATTGCGAGTCATTCTTCCCAAATGGTGCCGATCCTATCTCCGGGACGCGTCCGGGCGGGGCAGGGAAGGGGGGGGGGGCGTACATGTCTTGCTGATGGCCCAATCTACTGGACGTGCGCATCGGTCCATCTATCGGCTGCGTTGGCCCCGGCGCCGCCGGTGTTTTCCTGGGAGATTGGTCTATCCGACGGCGTTCTTACAGCCGGTGACCTTCCAAGGGCCTGACGCAAGCGGGGTGATGCTCTGCTCTGGCAGGCAAGGCAAGAAGCCGAGCTGAGCGCCGATCATGCGCGCCGCAGGAGCAGGCCTCTGAGGCGGGCAGAGCTGAGCGCCGATCATGCGCGCCGCAGGAGCAGGCCTCCGAGGCAGGCCGGGCAGAGCGCCGATCATGCGCGCCGCAGGAGCAGGCCTCTGAGGCGGGCAGAGCTGAGCGCCGATCATGCGCGCCGCAGGAGCAGGCGTCTGAGGCAGGCCGGGCAGAGCGCCGATCATGCGCGCCGCAGGAGCAGGCCTCCGAGGCAGGCCGGGCAGAGCGCCGATCATGCGCGCCGCAGGAGCAGGCCTCTGAGACGGGCAGAGCTGAGCGCCGATCATGCGCGCCGCAGGAGCAGGCGTCTGAGGCAGGCCGGGCAGAGCGCCGATCATGCGCGCCGCAGGAGCAGGCGTCTGAGGCAGGCCGGGCAGAGCGCCGATCATGCGCGCCGCAGGAGCAGGCCTCTGAGGCAGGCCGGGCAGAAGCGGCGCCGCGCTGGAATCGCCGACTTGGCGTCGGCAGGGGGCAGCCGCCGCATGGTACTGCGGAGCGGACCGACGCGTACAAGGTGTGGCACTAGGACCACCGAGGCGTGTGGAGTAGCGGGGTCACCGAAGCACGGTGTGAGGATCGGGCTCCGAAGGCCGAGGTGATCAGGGCGGCTGCACGGGCCCGACAGTTGACGCTGCGGCCGGTGAGGCGAGGGCCCTGAAGTGGCACTGGGGATCGGGGCGGCTGCACGGGCCCGACAGTTGACGCTGTGGCCGGTGAGGCGAGAGCCCTGAAGCGGCACTGGGCGTCAGGGCGTCTGCACGGGCCCGACAGTTGACGCTGTGGCCGATGAGGCGAGGGCCCTGAAGTGGCACTGGGGATCAGGGCGGCTGCACGGGCCCGACAGTTGACGCTGTGGCCGATGAGGCGAGGGCCCTGAAGTGGCACTGGGGATCAGGGCGGCTGCACGGGCCCGACAGTTAACGCTGTGGCCGGTGAGGCGAGGGCCTTGAAGTGGCACTGGGGATCAGGGCGGCTGCACAGGCCCGACAGGATCAGGGCGGCTATGACGGGAGGGTTACCGGCGCGATCTGGTCGATGCTGGCACCACTGGCCCAGATGGAACGCCCGCGCATGCGCAGTCCTCGTGGCTGGCATGGATTCAGCTGACGGACCGAGCTGTTTACGCCGACACGCGATCCTTGATGCCGCGGGATAAACATGCCGCCCGTCTCATATGATCCTTTCATTTACGCTTGATTATAATGCTGAATTGATGTAAAGGTACTTCAAAGCAAACTTACGATCCCAGAAAGTGTTTTATCCCCTGGACTGGAACCTGCCCGAAAGCTACGGCGACCAGCAATGTCACAACGTCAAATGTGTAGCCATTAAAATGGAGCCAGAGACGCTACGCACTGGGCCGCGGAAGCGACCTTAGCGCTGGCAGCGCTGGCTGGCCGAGCCGGCGGTGACCTGCTGCCGGGCCGGGTCAGGGGCGTGGGCGGCGTCCCCTGGGGACCCGGTACAGCTGCCGTTAACATGATGATCGGCGACAGCGGATGTGCAGCCACGTCTGGAAGCCTTAAGGTTGCGCTTTACCACCTGCGCCGGGCGGAGTTTGCACCGTGGATACTGCCATCCTTAATCAGGACACCGGCCATTGGGAGAACCTTCAGCATACCAGAAAGTGGCAATCTTAGATGGACCGAAACATTGCCGCGGAGTAGTTTTTCCAGATTGAGGCCCCACAGTTGCACACATCGCTAGCGGTCAAGGACACCTGAGACGAGGCCGTTATTCGGGCTGCGCTATTGGCGTTTCGCACAGCTTCGCGCAGCACACATTTGTGTGCCGCCTCGCCGTGCAGTGCTCACATAACTCGGACCATAGTGAGATCTTTCACTCGAATGGCTGTCATAGGCTACTCCGAGCTCTCTGGCTTCACACATTGGAGAGGCTTTTGCAGACACAAAAATCGCGCGGGGATTTCGAACGCGCTTGAGACCGAGTCATTCCTTTCAAATATCACAGATCGATATTCTCACTCAGTGGCTCGCCCCGCTCTGCTAACCTGCATGGGACCGCTTGTGGCAAACGCGCAGCGTTCGAAGTGCCGTAATTGTAGATTTGCCCTGCGCCATATGGTGTCTCGGCTCAGGTCTGAGGTCAACCAAGCGAGCAGACCGCATGACTCGTCCCCGTACACAGCCGCGCGCTCCATGTGTATGCCCGGCTTGGGGCGCGACGACATTTCACAATTCGAGGCAGTGGGACTACCCGACCCTACGTCACCGTTTTCCTATCGAACAATTTATAGGCAGGCGCCTCGTACAGTGAAGGTCTTAAAATCATTGTTTCATGGCCAGACAGTAGTAAAAGGCTCACTCCTCGGAGAAAAACCAGGAGAGTGGATATATAGATGTGTTGATATTTCAGCACTGATGCCTTTATCGAAACGAAGAGCAGAAGTGCTTCTGATTTTCGATTCGATAAAGGCATGTTGCCATCTTTATTCTCCTGGTTTTTCTCCGAGGAAGGGGGCTATTACTACTGTCATCTACATGAATAATGTTCCTCGCTAAATGGATTTAAAAACTTAGGCAATTTTGTCTTATGACCCCTTCGTCCTCATAGGTACGGAACTTGGAATTGTCTGCAAAAACATGCCTGCATGCATCAACATTTGAGGTGACTGGCGTGGCATGATGCCACCTTAGGCGAACAGGTACGAGCAGGAAAAAGAATTTATGGGAATTCTGAATGCTATTGTGTTGTCAATTCCTTAATACCGCGCGCTAAAGACGGCTCGTGGAGTTCTTCGAAACATGTAGTTGGTTGGCAAATGAAAAGGGCGTGAGGATGAATAGGTTTATAGCCATGTAAGCTATATAATTTTCATTTCATATTTTTGTTTTGCACACCATCCACACATCTGTAGCGACCAAACTCGATTGTGCCACACTTTCTCACGAATCAGCATTGCTAGGAAACTTCGCATCCCCATTGCATACAGGGGATTTCCCGCAACGTTACCATAGATGTTCGTTTATTACGCGAGGAGGGTATCATCATACACGTCATCATCATCACCTTTCTAACCGCGCTGCCACGCAACTCCACTACATACGGATTCACTGGCAGAGCTGTTCGATTCGCCATCTTGAAATGGAACGCACGAGTTTTCTCACACGTGGACGCAGATGAAATCTTGGTGGCGCCATGCGGCAGCTATTTTGAACGTTGCGATGGAGGTGACGGGTACACGCCAGCCAGTAGCCCTAGCCTCGTACGTTGCAGAGGGTCCCAACGTTGTACTCCCGGCTGGCACTGCACAGTCCATTGGCCGCGGAAATAATCTGGAGAAAGCTTCGCGGGTATAACGCACAAGCACGTGATAATTCGAGCCCCCCCCCCCCCTCCCCGCCTCAGTCGCCTTATAACTCAATGATTGGACTTGAGAAGCAGTAAGTCGACCTCCCTACACTTTACTCAATATTAGATTTGATGGAAGGAGTCGACAAATACGTAACAAGGGGACGGGGCTCATAGCCCTTAGACTGAAGGCAATGTAACGGAAATGGAAAAATAACTGGCCCAGTTTCGTTTCTCAGCGGACTGGATTGATTTTCTGTACGTTGGAGTCTTTTAGTACGAACGTAAAAAAAAACAATCAGTACGCGATTCAGCGGATAACAACCTCAAACCTTGCCTTTTTTACGGACACAAACAGTTATCTGCCGTCATTGTTGAAACGTTTTGACGATTAAAAACTACGCGTGCCCACGGTCTGTATACATAGACCTAATTTCCATTCATATACAACATATAACATATATATGATGGTCGTGGTGGTGGTGGCGGGTGTCGTCCGTCTGCGTCCTGGGTGTCAGGTGGCACCTGTCCCCGTGTTTTGGTGTGGTGGTGGTGGCGGATGTCGTCCGTCTGCGTACTGGGCGTCAGGTGGCACTCGTCTCCGTGTGATGGGCTGTCGGTGGTGATGAGGGTCGTCCGTTTGCGTCCAGGGCGTCAGGTGGCACTTGTCTCCGTGTGATGGGGTGGCGCTGGTGATGAGGGTCGTCCCTCTGCGTACCGGGCGTCAGGTGGCACTTGTCTCCGTGTGATGGGGTGGCGCTGGTGATGAGGGTCGTCCCTCTGCGTACCGGGCGTCAGGTGGCACTTGTCTCCGTGTGATGGGGTGGCGCTGGTGATGAGGGTCGTCCCTCTGCGTACCGGGCGTCAGGTGGCACTCGCCTCGGAGCGAACACTCGCCTGAGAGCCACCGCTGCCCGCCGCCGCCGTCATCATCCATGGCCGCCACGGCGGGGACATCTGCGTTGCACCGGGTGGCTCTCCCAACCATGTCAGCAGTCAGCATTCGCTCATCCCGGTAACCTTGCTAACAAACGCTGTGCGTCGGCGGACGTCTTTGTGCCGCGCACCGTCGCGCTCCGCCGCGTTCCGCGCGCGCGCGCCAGCGTCCGAGCACCTCTGCATGGCAGGCACTGTGCTTGTTAGGGAGTTTGCCCGTGAAAACTTGATGAGATTGACCCCCGCTAATAAGCGGTATAGTCCGCAGTTATATTCCACGACAGAAGAAGCAGCCCCCCACCTGTCGGTCACAGAAGCACCATAAACAACGTGTTTTTGCTGCCTACAGATCAACCGGTTGACCGGGAAAGCCCTGAATAACGCCAACGAGTGCCATTACAGAGTCTGATTAAAGCTGGTGGTTACTTAGAGAAGCCGATCAAAGCGTAGTGTCAGTGCAGGGTGATGCGTGACGTTGTGTCGGTGCCGGGTGATACGGGACATTGTGTCGGTGCCGGGTAATACGGGACGTTGTGTCAGTGCAGGGTGATACGTGACGTTGTGTCGGTGCCGGGTGACACGGGGCATTGTGTCGGTGCCGGGTAATACGGGACGTTGTGTCAGTGCAGGGTGATACGTGACGTTGTGTCGGTGCCGGGTGATACGGGGCATTGTGTCGGTGCCGGGTAATACGGGACGTTGTGTCAGTGCAGGGTGGTACGTGACGTTGGTCGGTGCCGGGTGATACGGGGCATTGTGTCGGTGCCGGGTGATACGGGACATTGTGTTGGCGCTGGTTGATACGGGACATTGGGTTTGTACCGGGTGATCCGGAACGTTGTATTGGTACCGGGCGATACGGGACGTTTTGGTGGTGCCGGGCGATACGGGACGTTGTACCGATCCAGGGTGATCTGGAACGTTGTGCCGGTGCAGGGTGACACGAGACGTTGTGTCAGTGCAGGGTGATACGCGACGTTGTGTCGGTGCCGGGTGATACGGGATGTTGTGCCGGTGCCGGGTGATACGGGACGTTGTGTCGGTGCCGGGTGATACGGGACGTTGTGTCGGTGCCGGGTGATACGGGATGTTGTGCCGGTGCCGGGTGATACGGGACGTTGTTTTGGTGCCTGGTGATACGGGGCGTTGTGTCGGTGCCGGGTGATACGGGACGTTGTGTCGATGCCGGGTGATGCGGGACATTGTGTCGGTGCCGGGTGATACGGGACGTTGTGTCGGTGCCTGGGATATGGGACGTTGTGTCGGTGCCGGGTGATACGGGACATTGTGTCGGCGCTGGATAATGCGGGACATTGGGTTTGTACCGGGTGATCCGGAACGTTGTATTGGTACGGGGCAATACGGGACGTTATGGTAGTGCCGGGCGATACGGGACGTTATGCCGATCCAGGGTGGTCTGGAACGCTGTGTCGGTGCCGGGTGATCCGGGACGTTGTGTCGGTGCCGGGTGATACGGGACACTGCGTCGTTGCCGGGTGATACGGGACGTTGTGTTGGTGCCGGGTGATACGGCACGCCGCCGGTTAGTCGGTCGTGCTCTTGTTGCGACGCTAGTTAAGGGCGAGCGTCCACCAGCTCTGGTGTTTCTCGTCGTTCCCAGCTATACCATTGGCAACAAGTTTCGCGGTCGTTTTCCGTTTGTTCAGTTTGGAACACGTTTGACGCTCGTTGTCTGCTCATGCAGTACAAGTTGCGAACTTCGAATGTTTAAGATGTAAAGTACTTTTGCAAATGGCTTGTAGCTTGAGTAGGGGACGCGCCCGTCGTCGAGGGAGCGCTGGGGCTTTGTAGGGGAATAACGGGGCTTCTGGTTTCACTCTCCACGTTCGAAAAGCTACTCTCCGTCCGTAAATAATTGCCCCGTCTGGGCTGGCTCGTGTCCTCGTCCGTTCCCGCCTCGGGCCGAGCTGTGCGGCGCCGTTTGACCTCTGACGCGGAGCTTCGCCAGGCGCGCCCGGCCGCCAGGCGGTGGCGTGCTATACCGGACTGGTGGGGTCCGCCTCCCGGGGGTCGTCCAGCGGGCAGGCCGAGTGTCGCTCCTCGAGGGTCCGCGCGGCCCCCTGTGGAGCGTGCCGAGTGTCGCTCCTCGGGGGTCCGCGTGGCCCCCTGTGGAGCGTGCTGAGTGTCGCCCCTCGGGGGTCCGCGCGGCCCCCTGTGGAGCGTGCCGAGTGTCGCTCCTCGGGGGTCCGCGCGGCCCCCTGTGGAGCGTGCCGAGTGTCGCTCCTCGGGGGTCCGCGTGGCCCCCTGTGGAGCGTGCTGAGTGTCGCCCCTCGGGGGTCCGCGTGGCCCCCTGTGGAGCGTGCCGAGTGTCGCTCCTCGGGGGTCCGCGTGGCCCCCTGTGGAGCGTGCCGAGTGTCGCCCCTCGGGGGTCCGCGCGGCCCCCTGTGGAGCGTGCCGAGTGTCGCCCCTCGGGGGGTCCGCGCGGCCCCCTGTGGAGCGTGCCGAGTGTCGCCCCCCGGGGGTCCGCGCGGCCCCCTGTGGAGCGTGCCGAGTGTCGCCTGGGGACGGCGGAGTGCGGTATTGTCGCCAAGGCACCGGGCGCAGCTCCCCTCGTGTCGGTGTGTTTTGACACGGTCGCCAAGTGAAGCCGACGGGAAGGGAAGGCGACAGGAACGCATCGACCGCTAGTCCCGAGTTGCACGGCTGACTCTGGGCTGCCTGTGGCTGCCACTCAGCTTCGATTATGACCTGCTGGTGAGAGGCGTAGAAGACTGGCCATTGAGCGCCAGAACACCACTTGCCGCGACTGGAGTCGCTGTACCCTTTGGCAGCCGATGGTGCCATGGTGGGACCGTCAGGCAGCTTAACAAACAACGGGGCCGGACGCAATCAACCAGTGTGGTTGACACGCCATGAAGCTAAAAGTACATGGTAGCATTATGCGCATGCGCGACAGACGTCTCTCGGCCCTTCTGTCTATAGGGCCGATGTTGCATCTTACGTTTACGATACGGCCATTCTCCAAACGAATGGCCGTATAAGTCAACCATTTTAATCCGGTGAAAGTGGCGCGCTAATCTTGACACAGCCGGCGTCGTAGATCACACTAGGAACATAACGGCGCGGTACCAGTCCGCTGTCGTACGATTCATATGTCTTGCTCGTCCGGTGCCAGTGTTACACAGGCTTCGGCTGCGTCGTCGCACACTTCATAATGCGGTGATTTCTTTGTGTTGCCGTGTGTGGCATTTTTCTGGAATTGTCACATCCGCGCACACGCTGTTTACATGTTGGTGTGGCTGTGGAATTTAGAGTTTTACGTATATGTCTTTGGCTCGGGTTTTAGCAATTGCTAATGGGAATAGCAATCGACGATCGACTTCACTCCGGGTGTGTAGGTCCATTCGTTATAGAGGACTCTGGTGCCTGTCGGGGCGTAGAGAGTTAGCTCGTACGTCTCCAGGCCGCACCGGCACCGGCCGTCGGCCGTCGGCCGGGCGGCAGGCTGACATCGAGCGCGGCCCGCCAGCAGCGGCGCCTTTTGAGGATGTGGTGTGCCTGGCATCTAAATTATCGCTTGTTTGTAGGCTTACAGACATTCCGCAGCGTGGAGGGTGGCGAGGGACACCGTCAGCCAGTTGTATCTGCACCCGATGTGTTGAATAGAAAACACCGAGAGCGAGACGGTAGGTCCCTCGTAAGCGGCCCACAGCTTCACCGGCTCATCTTAAAGCGTTCCTTCACCGCCGACCTGTCATATTAGGTCAAATACAATCAAAAGGATTTTGCCGTCCCTTTGCTGCTACTGATGTGCTCACCATTGGGCTTAAACAAGCTTGGTTATTTAGTGCAAATCGTTATTAAAAAGTAGTAGCTAGTGGGTAGCGAAAATAAAGGTTGTAGGAGGTCCAATACCATGAGAGGGACATGTCACAACATGCAGACTCGGGCAAACCCAGGCAAAGTTTTTGGCTGCGCACCTGCTAGCGTTATGGAGAACAGACCCGCTATCACAGCTGACTGGTCTTTCTCTCAAGCATGTAAGAAACAATACGAAAAGTCGTTAGACCACCTAGCAATAATTATATTGGCAAATATCTCATGACGAGATGAATGATATTTTCCTTGCCAGTGCGTGCTTAAATATCTTTTCACAGACAACACCACATGTAGATGCCAAAGTGTTTAGGATCCTCTAAGTAACTAGAAACACGATTACACCGCTTGATGAATTTCCAGTTTCGTTATATGTCTAATACGGCGCCAAAAGTGTCAAATCTCTCATGTGCCCCGAGATGGAAAAAGCATTTTTGCAAACAGTTGGCGCATCGCGATGCTATTTATGTGGAAAAATGTGCATGACGGTAACCCTGAACATGCGACTCATCTTATCCATACATATTGCTTACACGGATATACTACCTCCGTCTAAGAATCGCACAAAGCGCCTGCATCAGTATTACCGTCCGGGAGCTAAAGTTTAATTGATTTTCGGTATTTTCCCTCTATTGATGTCATATAGTACCCAGTGTGGATATCCCCGTTGCAAGCAGTTAATACCGAAGCGTTCCACAGGTTGCGTTCTAGGGATTATGTGAGGCCATCTGAGGTTATTCCATGACTTTCAATTTTCGCATGGGACGATGGTATTGGTACTCTATTTAAGTCTGCCAGATAGAACGAAAAGGCATCCACATTTTCACTCGCCTATACGGTACTATTTTTTAGTCGGTGCAACTCTACTAAGTCTGCAGGATAGAACGAAAGGGCGTCCACATTTTCGCTGGCCTGTACGGTATTATTTTTTGATCGGTGCACTTGAGAAAACAGTTTTGACTATTTTAAACCTTTGGCCCAACGCGACGTGAATCTTCAAGAACTCATGACCACGGATGCATGTCCGTCATTTGTACATAATGTGATGACGTGTGCTGGATTGACTTCTACTCCTAAAGTTTGTCTGGCACGGCCTTGACCTCCAGTGGGACGATTTATGTACTTGGCCGAGGCGAAGATCACGCACATTGGTGACCACGTAATCACTTGACGCATTAGAGTGAGAAGGCGAATAAGTCAGGTGTTTACAGGTCAAGGGTGGCTTACGGAACGGCGATTTTCCACATTTTCGCCTTGTGGACCCTTGAGAAAGTGCGTTGTGCTGCATTCTACAGTTCGTCATGCACATTTGGGTAAATTGTAGCGGTGGGCGTCAGCCCTCGTCCGGGCGAGCGACAGAGCATCGTAGTTAATGTAGTAAATCGTTTTTTTATTTTTGTCACCATACTTTTTACAGCAAGGCCGGGTCTGTGGCGCTTAACGTTTGCAATTTAATGTGATCGGCCGACAACTCCAGGAGATTGCCCGAGAGCTGACGTGACGGGGGTTTGAGCAGCGGCTGGGGGCGCCGCTCGCGATCAGGGCGGCGGGTGCTCGAGGCGAGGCCCGTCCTCGCCCTCAGACCCCGCAGCTAGAGCCCGCCACCCACCGATGCCCAGCCGCCCGGCTCCGACAGCCATTGGCTGTGAATTATTTCTGGGTTACTGGCGCTGGTTCGGCTGTTGTGCGCCGCGGATATAGGAGCGCGTGGGTTATTGGCAACAGTCGGAACTTACATCCAGCAGAAATCACACTTTCGAGTAGCTGAGCACGCGGTGAGTCTTATGATATGTTTCAGTCGGTCTCTACATAGAAAGGCGTTTTTCAGTAAAGATTTGTCACCATGTGTTTTGATCTGCTGCGACTTGCTGTATTTGCGCTGCTAATGTTGCGTCACGTTTAATGTGCATGAGTAGCGAGGTCCGCACTAGCCGCTGATCGCCCTGCGCTAGGCTCTGATTGACTGGAAGCCGTCCATGTATTTGGCTGTATCGATCTGTCGGGCCAATATGCCATGCCTGCCGTCTGGTGCCGGAGTGATCCGTTTCTCCAATCAACTCATCGAACTAGACATAAATGAAACATGCCAGAAATATTAGCCGCGTTATCGAGGCAGACATACAGTTGCGGCTCACCTCTGCTAGTGCAGTGAGTGTTGTTGCCCTGTCGCGCTGTATTATACAGCATCAAGTCCCAAGTGATGCCGCCGGCGTGTGGGCGTGCGGCGTGAATATTCATTGCCGGCTGCGGGTGGTGGGCGGCGGCGCGCCGAGTGGGCCGGCGCTGACCCCTGCGCCGGAAGGCGCATGTCGCGGGGCCGGTGCGTCGGAAGAGTTGGCTCAGCTCGGCTCGGGCCTCCGGCCGGCCTGCGAAGTATGTTATGCGCCACGCATTGTTCCCATGGTTGACAGGTAGCCGGCGAGGGTTGACCCTCGGCTTGTTGTTAGCTAGCCGCTTATGTTGGTCGAGCCGAACAAAAGGCTCATTCAGACTTCAGTTCACACATGATACATCTCTTCACACATAATACACTTATCACGATGGTCACACATACACCTGTTGACATGATACCTGTTCACAGAAACCTGCAACAAACGGATCACATTCAAACATCACCTTTCTTCCAGCATGCATGACCATTAATGTTTGAATTATTAAGTGTTTGACTGATCTCAAATGCGTTGAATGATAACACAGCAACGATATGCCTGGCTATCCTTGACTCCTGTGTGAGCTATAGCCTCAAAAGAGCAGCCAACGCATCCCAAAACCCCGTGTTAAAGGGTATACGGGGCGTTTAAAACAGCGATGATTGCGCTCATTTTTCACTCTGTCCGAGCTTTCATGTTTGATAACACTGCCTTCTGGCCTGACATTTCCCACTCAAATAGCGTGGCACAAATTGAATTTCGGGACGTCGCCAGTTATTTACCGCTCCATTTAGGCCGTTGATGCATTCGCAATTGCCGTCCGCGGGGTGCTGATAGTATTAATGTCGATAGGTAGTCAGCGGTCATCTGGCGACGAACTTCACTCGGTGTTTGCCGCGCTCGATAGAACTACCGAGGCGGATAAGCGGGACGCCGTGAGGACACAAAATAAAGCGAGAAC
This sequence comes from Pollicipes pollicipes, assembly GCF_011947565.3. Taxonomy (NCBI): domain Eukaryota; kingdom Metazoa; phylum Arthropoda; class Thecostraca; order Pollicipedomorpha; family Pollicipedidae; genus Pollicipes; species Pollicipes pollicipes. The sequence goes on along the minus strand of NW_023597054.1, from coordinate 58,605,949 downwards.
GAGGAAAGAAGGGCTTAGTTGATGTCTGTGTGCCACTGCCCCTTGCGCTTTGAGATGCTGTTCCCCGGTGCCTTGCATACCCACGACCACGCGCGTGATCCAGTCCAGCCTGGCGGCGGGCTGACGTGGTCATGCCTGGCACCACCGGCGGCGGCAGAATCTCCGGTCGTGCCGCGTGCAGAGACACGTGATCTCACGCCGCATCACCAGCTGACGGTGGCGGTCGTGCCGTGTGCTTGCGCCGCGCTCGGTCGGCGGCGCCGTGACGCCACGGCCTGTCTCCGCCGTCAGGTACCCCAACATCGAGCTGACATACGAGGTGGCCGACAAGGAGCGGCTGCGCTCCGGCCACCCGGTCCACCTGGTGGTCAGCCTGGAGCGCGAGGACGACGTGGTCGGCCCGGTCATCGCGCCCTTCTTCCCGCAGGTGAGCGCCCTTCTTCCCTCACGTGAGCGCCGTTCTTCCTGCAGGTGGGCACGTGGTGTGGCGCCGGCGACGCGTCAGTCGCTCGGTCGGTCCGCCCCGGCCGGAGGCGATGTCCGTTCGGTTCGCCGGCCGGACGAGCGGAATGGCGGCACATTATCTCAATGATGCCACAATGGCGGGCCGGTCAGACGGCGGCGGGAACGCTTGGCCACCGGCCAGGGGAGGATGGTTGGTCGGCCGGCACGAGCGGCTCGGTCGCTCCTCGCCGCCGCCTAACACGGCCGTCTCACGGGACAGGTGCCGCTCCGCCGGCCGGGTCGGCCCGGGATCAGGCGCTGCCGTCAGCTGATCGTTCGGCCGGCCAGCGGGCGGTCAGCTGACTGTTGGCTCAGCTGATTAGCTTAAATGACGTCCTCAGCTTAGCTTAGCTTAAAAAGCTGCCGCTCAGCTTAAATGGGATTTTTCATGTTTGAAGATATTGAAGCAAGGATCAGGTATGCTAAAATAATCTCACTAAACTATTGGCTTACGTGTAAATGAAAAAGACTGCTCTGGTCAATGCAATGGCGGGATGTGAATGACATTATTATGGCGCCATGGATGCCTGGGTGACCTTGAAATAGTAGCCCTGAAATAGTATGCACATTTTCGCGGGTTTGTAGCCCAGGAATTAGACGAGTTTAGGTCTTGACAAGGGCAGGGCTGTGAACTGCGCTGAATTATCTTCAAGATGGCTACTTCAGTTCAAACCCCAGACGAATGTGGAACACTCTTTAAGGGGATTGGGCACAGCGTGTTTGAGTTAATGACTAGAACGTCGGGCGCACTTCTGATTCCCTGGGCAGTCTTATCGTCTGGGATAATTCGTATATAATTGATGCCAGAAGTTTTTTTCTTTGCACTACGATAATTAGGCCAGCTTTTGCTCCTCGCTCGGGATTTGTGGGCTGTGAGTCCCTATAGTGGTGTGCCCATTATGACAATGATGATACCTGTCCGGTGCCCACGCGGGACCGTAATTAGCATACAGATCGAGCGGCACCACCACGCGCCACATGATGGTACTACCAAACTGTGCCCGGAGTCGCTTGTAACCATGAGCACGTTTTGAGTCGTCGAGTATTGATCATGTAGCGAATGCTTGCTTGATGACGTCGCTGAACCAGTTTAACCAGCTTGAGCTGGTGCATTGCAGACGATTATTGTCGGCATACGAATTCCTCACTCACAGTTCCGAACCACCTGAGGCTCAAGGCCTTTCTTGCACCCATTAAAATCAGAGTTCTCTGGCGGTTAGCGTCCCGTAACCAGTGGGCCGACTTTGAGAAAAAAGAACGCCTTCAGATTCGGATTTTCAAGACCCAACAGACCCCCACCATCTCGCCAACGTGCGTTTTTAGCCTCAGGGCGCGGGCATTACCTAGACTAGTAGTGGACTGTTTCAGCTGTCCAGCCCAGCCCGCTGAACCATTTATACTCCAGTTCGCTGGGAGCCATTGTCAGTAGCGAAATGCATGTGCGGTGCGTGCCCGCCTCCCAACCGGGCGGTGCGTTACAACTGAGTTCGATGCCACCCGGGGAGCCACGCCCGCTCTCTGGAATTCCGCTTTCAGTGCAGTGTTCCTTCCGTGAAAGGCTTGCAAAGCTGGGTAGAAATAAAACTGACGATACAACAAAAACTCACATGAATACTTCACTGTTTGTTTATTTCAGCCGTGAAAACTTGCTGTGTATCATGTTTAGGTGATGGCATACTTGAATTATATCATTGTATGTGTGGCCGTCTTTACATTACGTTGTGCTTCTTTGTAATTTTTCACCTGTGCCCTGCCCTGCTTACGCTGTGTTAGATGTAACTTTCAAAAATTAAAAAGTCCGTTGAGACCCGGATTTCAGGGTAAAGATGTGCGATGAATGCAATGAACCTAAGTTTCAGTGCAACCGGATGCACCAAATTATGCTATTTTTAGTTTACTGTTTTAAATCATGATATAATAGCTTTAAAGATGTTATCACGACTTGTGACCACATCTGGGCGTTGCTTTACGCGGTCCAAAACTCCTCTTGTTCGGCTCGAGTTACGCGGTATCTTTCCCTTTATATGCAGCGTAGTGTGGATGGCCCCTCTTCAGATGTTTCGAATTTGTTACTAAGATCCCAGTCTTCACATGTCATACATTCAAACCAAACCAGACAATCAAGACTGGTGATGCGTAAAAATTATTACGTGCGAAAGATTATAACTGAATTACGTTCAATACGGAAGTATGAAGCTCCCATGACGACACGCCGTCTCCAGGGCTTGAAGTCAGTCGCGCGACCCCGGGCATTGACGCAGCGCACGACCCCAGGGCTTGACATCAGTTGCCGTGACCCCAAGGCTTGACATCAGTTGCCCGACCCCAGGGCTTGACATCAGTTGCCGTGACCCCAGGGCTTGACATCAGTTGCCGCGACCCCAGGGCTTGACATCAGTCGTCGCGACCCCAGGGCTTGACGTCAGTTGCCGCGACCCCAGGGCTTGACGTCAGTCGCCGCGACCCCGGGGCTTGACATCAGTCGCCGCGACCCCAGGGCTTGACGTCAGTCGCCACGAACCCCAGGGCTTGACATCAGTCGCTGCGACCGGGCCGCCCGACCCATTCGGGTCGTGATCGAGATCCTATGATTGGCGACGGCGGGCGGTTCCGGGGCGAGGCCGCACGGAATGAAAACGCCGGGCACCACGCCCACGAGCGAAAAGTCGCGGCGCCGGCGTGTCCGCCCGTGGTACGCGGTTGATGCGCTGTCACAGCAGTGCTTGGACTGACAGCCCAGGATCCGGGATGACTATCATGTCTGTTCTCGGGATTTTTTCGATGCCGGTGTGCCGTTTGAGGAAGTGCATTTACTGAACGAGGTCCACTAAACGAGCAGCTGAGGTTCGGTTGGGGCAGTGGTTAGCTGCGCGTCTGGGGAACCCGAGGTATGGGGTTCGATTCCCTCGGTCCCCGCCCTATTCGCAAGGGTGAGAGACATACATCACGTAGGCTCACGAGCTGAATGGGTCGTTGTCATTAGGGCTTTACGACGCCCTTAGCTACTCAGGCTATATGACGTCGCCTACCTTTCACCCTGGCAAGGAGGGCGGGCACCTGTGAAGGACGGATCGAACCTGTACCTGTACCTGGTTTCCCAGACGTGCAGTGCTTAACGCGGACGCGTTAACCACTGTGCCATCGGCACCCGCTGAATGGATCGTAAAGGTCCAACGACAACTGAAAGGGCTGGCAACTTTAACGTAAGTTTGATTGATTTGTGCTGAACATAAACAGCGCCGTGCGGAGGTTGCCACCGAACATCATTCAGCGGATATACACGCTGCTCGCACCGGATGCCATTCTGCCCTCGTACAACTTGACGCGCAGTCTGTTTATATATCTTCCAGTCAGCGTGTGCCTGCCCGTTAGTTTTACTGTTAGTTTAACTTCACAGTCTGCTTATGCCTGATCCTAAGGTTTTACACAAAGTGCCCACGACAGCTGTTTGAAAGTGTCCCGTCCTGAGGGTTGACATTACCGAGCAGCACGTGGCGAAGAGCGAGCGGATTGCGACGGAAGGTCACGGATCCCCCAGTGTCCTGAACACGTCGATGTTGTCACCCTGATTGACCTGCTCACCCACACGGATCCCCCAGTGCGCTGAACACGTCGATGTCGTCATCGTGGGTGACCTGCTCACCCACACGGATCCCTCAGTACCCTGAACACGTCGCTGTCGTCATCGTTGGCGACCTGCTCAGGCCCACGACTCAAATTTAGTGCCCCCAGTTGAATAGATGTAGCTTCAGCTGCCTGCCGTCGTCTGGTTGTGTCGGCCGCGACCGCGCCAGCTCGGGCGGCCGTCAACCCGTTGGAGTTCTGCGCCGGATCATCACCGTATCTCCGTCGCGTGCCCGCATCTGGCATCGGAGCGCCGTCGCCGACCCGGGCACGGCTCACTGTCCCGCGTCAAATCACGCCGACCCGGCGCGGACGCTGGGGCTGACATCCGAGCCAGCCGGCTGGTCGTCTGCGCGCCCGCCGGCCGCCACGCGGCGCGTGACGCCGTCTCCCGGCTGTGCCGTGCGGCGCCGGGGCGCCACACGTGGTGCCTTCCCAGGGGCTCGGCTCGTTGCAGCCGCCCCGCCACTGACCTCGGCCCGGCTCAGCCGCAGTGCCCGATGCATTGCGGCAGATTTCCTCAGGGGCGTGTTGGCGCGCTCTGCCCCGCGCCGCCGTGCCCCTCGACCCCTGTTCGTGAGATGGGTCGCGGGTCGACTCCGCGGCGGTCTGCATGCCGTCTCGTCGTGTGGATTTAGCCCGGCTTTCCGCTCGCCACGTGCGCCGGGGTCGAGTGCGGTACGTGTGCTGGATCCGTGTTTCGATTTCCCCGCCGGCTGGGTAGGCTGTCTGACCGACAAGGCTGAGCGCGCGGCCATTTGGCGGGTCCGTGATCGGAAGACGGCTGTGATTCGTGGTGTGAAGGGAACGAAACTCGCAGTCATTGAGCTCGCAGTTGTCATCTGTGGGGACCTGGGCTATTCGTGTCGACCGTCGTATGGTGCGCCCGTGTTCCATCGTCCGCGCAATGCGGACCCCCCCCCCCCCCCCATCCTGTCATGCAAGTATTCCAACAGTTATGCGAGGAACTCACCGGCAACTGCGTATGCTGCCCAGCCCCCTGACTGGCAGCGCATAAGCTTGGTGCAACTTGAAACGAATGAGCTATTTGTGGTAGGCGCTGCGACACGGATGGCGTCTGTCGATGTATGCAGTCAAAGCTGTGATTTAACGTGCCGTCAAACGTGAACTGCTCTCTCGTATCTCTTGTTCAACGCCCTGTTCTTGAGGAGTGCAGTCATGCCAAAATTCCCTCAGTTCAAAATTCCCCACTCACTCACACTTACATTCACGCCCTCTAGCTTTTGGTCTTCCTCTGGCTCCCTCAGGTATATTGTTGTTGTAGCGGGTAGTAGGTTTACACAAATTTATGATGAACAGGACGACAGATCCGCATCCAGCGCAGTGTTCTGGTCACGTTGGCCGTGTGTGCCAGCACCAATCGAGCCCGGCCTCTAGGCTTGTGCCCACTCACTCTCGAAATCACTGCGCCTTGGGCGACTCCCTGAACAAACAGTGCTGCTGTGGTGGCATGCTGGTGTGGCGGCGGTCTAGTCCGCCGGGCTGTAGTATTCCTGTGCAATGCTGGGCCCGTCATATCATATCATGGCCGTCAACCCGAAATGGTGGACCAGTGCAGCACCCAGTTTGAGCCAACAGCGAAGATGTAGAAAGGTTGGCAACACGCGTGCGTTGGGAAACTTAAAGAAGAAACATGATTGTGTTTGTTCTTGCAGTCGGACTTGTTGGCCGTGTCTGCTCTTAGCGTGGGCGAGTCCCAGATGAGAGGAGGTCGTCTCCGTGACGGGCGTTGCCAGCGCCGGCCGCCTGCGACGCGTCAGGTCCGCACGGCTGCCCGCCTCGCCAGCGGCCCGGCGCTGTCTCGCCCGAGCCGCCGACGTCGCCGACGCGACTGACGCGTGACCCTATTGCCCGGTAGCGACGCGACGAGGGCTGGTGGCTGGTGGTCGGCGACCCCAAGACCAACTCGCTTATCTCGATCAAGCGGCTGACGTTGCAGCAGAAGGCCAAGGTGAAGCTGGACTTCGTGGCGCCGTCGCCAGGTGAGGCCCGCACGCGCGTGCTGCGGCCGGCCGGGTGCCGGAGCGGGGTCGCCCGCGCAGCCGGTACGTATCGACCACGGGCAGTGTCAGCGCCGCCGCCCGGCCCGCCCGGCGCCCGCGCCCCTGACAGCCGACTCGGATATGTGTGCGCACGAGCTTGCGCTGGTCACGCCACAGGAGACCCGGGCCGCCTGTGAGAGCCCGCTGTATGTGCTCGGGAAATACGGGCTGGTGCTGCGGCACTACGTCCTTTGTGGCTGTCGGGCTTGGCAGGACTTCAGCGTTTTAGCATAGATTGGTGCTTGGTGTTGAGTACTTCCTTTATTTGTATCGATGCTGGACGTCACAGGCTGATGAGTGACCAAGTCGTGTTGCGAAGAGTCTGTGCGGTCGACCTAAAGCTGGTCATGCGAGCGAGGGTCGCAGCCCGAATAAGTGTTGCGTGAGCCATGAGATCAATCTGAGCTTGAGCTGCCTGCCCCAGCTCGTTCATCCCTTTTGTAAATGAAACGTGACGCTCATCATCGCTCACCCTTTTGTAGAGCGTCAGCGACTGCAAAGGCCATCGCTTAAGCCACCCCCTAAAAAAAGGCCACCCCCTAAGCGCCACGCCAAAGGCGTGGCGCTTAGGGGGTGGGGCAACCGGGGTTCGAACCCGCCACCGTGCCAACCATGTCTTTCGCAATGCGCTGTGCTGTTAGATACACACAGAACATGGTTAAAATTTACACGCAAATCTAAGTTTACTGCAACGCCAGAGTGGTTTCAACTGAAAGCCGTGATGTGCTGAACCGGGTTCTCATTAGGAGTTCTAAAACAGCCTTTTAAGTTGGGGGAGGGGAGGGCGGAGTATGGATCCTTCTCATCTGTAAAATGAAGGAATTCACTTAAGTCCCAAAGGATGAGTTTCAATGTTCCAAGTGACAAGCCATGTCCGCCCTGGACCTTGAGTGAATGGATTGGAATAATAAAAAAAAACAATGCTCAAAGCTTGCTGGGAAATGAATATAATGAGCCAATCTTCCGATCCAGATTCTGGCGTCTGTGTTCAATTTACATATTTGTCTCCGGCTTGTCAGTGTTTCCGTGACAGACTTCGTCTCGCTCCTGATCCTGTCACCCTTCGCCCCCCCCCCCCAAACCATCCGGGTATTTTTTCAGCTGACCCGCCGTCGTACGTTGCAGGCAAGCACACATACGTGCTGTACTTCATGTCAGACTCGTACATGGGCTGCGACCAGGAGTACAAGTTCTCGCTGCAAGTGGGCGAGGCGGACAGCGACAGCGGCAGTGGCAGCGGCAGCGACTGAGCTGCAGCGGCAGCGGACGGTCTGCCGTGCCGCACACCGCTAGTGGCCCGTGTGCGGAGGCGGCGGTGCCGAGCTGTGAGCGGACTAGTGCGTGGCCGTGTCTCCGTTTCTGTATGCGCGGCGGCGAAGCCCCGGCTGCGGCTGGAGCGCCGAGCGTGCGGCCCTGCGCCGGCCGCGATCCTGCGCGGACCCCCGACGGCACGTCGCCGCCCGCGCCATCGGCCGTCAAATAAATCATCACTCACCCTGCCGTCGTTTGTCTCGAGCTTTGCATTCTGAGCGGCATCGACGCGGCGCCGCGGCCGGGCCGGAGCATTCATCAGGCTGGGGTGGCGGCGGGCCGACGGCCGGCACCCGGGCCGTCGCCGCGGCGCGCGCGCGGCACGCCACCGCCTCGGGAGTGTTGACGGCGCGAGGTCAGGCGCGGTTACTGTCTCCGCCCGCGTTCAGCCGATGCCACCGCGGCCGGGCGGCGCGATTAATAGCCACATTTTCCACATTTTGGTGTTAACTGCCACACGTTTACACTCGCAAATGCCCTTTTTACACAAACCTTTCGCTTAGTAGTGCGCGTGTTCGCACATAATGCACCTCTTCACACGTAATACGCCTGTTTTACTTGTCACACATACACCTGTTCTCATGCCTGTTCACAGAAACCTGTTCTAGACGGATCGCATTCCCTATTGCGACGCTACCAAATGAACTGTTTCCCTCACATAAAACATGCAAAATGTCCTTTTTGCGCCTCCGGCAACGCTGGCACTGATCGTTCTCTTTGGTTCCGGGCAGGTGGAGCATACGTCTTATTGGTATAATCCTGTGCAGAATTATGAACTGCCGCCATTTCAGTTCGATGTCATTTGTTGTGAGCCAATGATCTGTATATTTCAGCCCACTCATCCTGGTCCGCTATTCGCAGGTCGTGCTCCGATTTCCTCTGGGAACTCACAGGTTGTGAAATACGTGCTGCGGGCAGCATTGCGTTATAACCTGGCTTTGCTGTTCCTATGCACTCAAGTTGAGTAGCTCCAAAGCGTTCGGAAGACTTACAGCAGTAGGCTTTTCTTGGGCTAAGACACTTCCCAGAGCGGTGTAAGGCGATCTGAAATCTTTTTGCGTTGCAATCGTTCTGTTGCTTTGCAGCCTGACAAAACTTTAGACGGGGCTTTTAGCATCGTCATTCAGCAAGGCTTTTCGCCTCCCTAGTCAGGTGCAAGGTGCTGGACTCGTTATCCAGTACCATTGGGGACGGGTCCCACGGCGGGCGCGTTGTTTGGCCGGGCCGGGATGGAGAGGCTAGCTGAAAGGATGACATGGCGTCCGTGCCGTAGTGCTGCGCGGCACATCAGGCTTTCGTAGTCCTACCCGGCGAAATGGCGAAGACAAAGCCATCCGTTGAATTTGGACGACATGACCTGGGTGACTGGTTCAAGGTGTACGCGACAAGCTTTCTTAGAAGTGCTCTGAGCCCGCAGGCTTCCATACAAACCACTCAGAATACGTTTATCAAGAAAAGAAAAGCAAACAACTAATCTCCAGCGTATCCGCGTCCTGCAGACGCTGGAAACAGCGGATCTCTATTTGCAGAAGTAACAGTGCTGTGCGCTGGCCCTATGCGGTTCCGCAAGGATATATACTGCGTGATAGGCCAAGGCCGGTCAGCTGGCTGCGCAAGATACAATTTCCATCGGACGCTGAAACATTTATCGCTCGTGTGCCGTCGCTCGTGATGTACGTCCAAGGCCAAAATTTCGGCAGTGGCTGTCGCCTTAAATATTTAGCTTGTTTGCAAGCACGTAGAACACACGTTTGTATAGCGTGGTCTTGCAAATGTTTACAGCCTACTCGCTTCGTGAATACGCTGTGTCTAAAAATGACTCATGCCTTTCTGCGTGGTTAACAACCGTGCTATATTCTGTTGGGCAGTTTTTCTTTACCTAGACGGTGGGTACGCATAATCATTTAACTAAGTCGGGATGCAGTGTAGTGCAGAATGGTGTGCTGTGGCTGAATATGCACGAAACATCAAGCTTTTTGAGGACGGGAAACGCTTAACCTCCGCATGTGGTACAGTTCCATCAGTGCATTTTTTGTTAGGATGTGCTTCCAATGCCTGTCAGCTTACTGCCTTGACCCAGGGCCGACCGAGTGAGAGGGGCGACTTGCTACCAACTGCAACACATTAACTCCGAGCAAGCGAAACACCTGCAGGTCGTGACGATGCCTTTTGAAGCATTTGAAAATTTTGAACTTAAGCGGTCAGACAGTCATGGTTTTTAAAGCTACTATGCTTGCAAAGACTGATCACAGGTTCGTGAAGTTTTTAGCACTAGAAAGCGCAATATCTTGAATGTTTCCACACTGAATATCAGGCGTCCGCACGCGGGTTATCTGATGAAGTGGACCTTTCTGCACGATGGCACTATCATCACGACCTCACATACTCCATTCGATTGGCATGGAAGTGACAATGACATGGAAAATGTAAAATTTCAAAACTATATAAAGGCTGGGGCCGCAAACGCGTCTGGATCTCGACGGTCCGGCGTATCAGGCAGCACCTTCGGACAGAAGAGCAAACTAATAATGACAGCGGCAAATCAAACCGCTGGTGTTTACGGTGCTTTGGCGGGTTGATGCCAGGTCCCATGAACCAGAGCAGATGAAGCGGTGAAACAAACTGCACTGCGCGGACGGATTCATGGTCGCAGCCCACTAACGAGTGGCAAAACTGTCCGACCGGGCGGTTACTGGTGCGCCGGAAATCGACCGGAAAGCAGCCAATGACACCGTTCTCGGAACCCATCTGTAGTGTAAGACGCGTTCACTTGCACCGGGAGGTACTGAGCCATGAAGATGCACACGGGATCGCAGGACTGTCCCCGACTGTGCTCACAAATTATTAGGAGCGGAGTTTTTAAACTGTTGGAAAGGTTTCTGCGTTGATCTTCTAGGGACACTATCTTCATCAACAATGTTCGGCTAAAATAGCTTTGCAAAACTTTACAAAATGTCTGTAAAGATGCATGTTTTCATAAAACTGCGACTGATTGGCTGTAACAAGATCATGGCTTTATAGGCAGGTATGAAGCCAGATCTTTTCGCACCGAAACGTTTCGAAATTCCAAAAAAAGTTGGCATGTCTCACAAACACGACAGGACAAACGCAACTGTCTTGGACGCTTTTACGTTCACAGGTATGCAACACATACAGGGCTTAATGCTTAAATATGATACACGATGAATTGTTGATTACATGGTTCTAAAAACCCACGAGGCACCGATTTAAACGATAATGACACTGATATAACTATCCATGATAATGACTATATCCAACGCCCATGACCAATGCACATGGCTGATTACCAGGCCTGGTAGTCGCCAAAAAAGAATGAACTGAAGACATGGACCAAAGGAAAATGTTAATTAACGCGAACGCGACAATGAAAACTCCTTTGTCAAGCATGTCCCCGGTACCGAGGGAGTGCTCTCGATCCCATTTCAGCCCTTTATGTCGAACTGTAGTGTCTATCCAATTGTTGAACACCTGCGAAGATAAGGGCTCTTTTGCATCGATGAAGGCCCCTGCATTTGTCTGGGACCAAACGACCGGGTCAGGGGGCCTCCGGGGTCAGGTAGGCCACCATGTACCATGTATCCCTCTAAGGGCTGGGAGATCTCGCCCATATGCCACCGGCATAACAGCCGGCAGGCACCCCGTGCTGGGACGGAATGGCTGTTCATCCCCTGATCCAACGATAATGTGGCCCCAAGTTTACTCACGAGGTCGTTTATCCTGCAAAAGTTTAGAGGCCCTATTGGTGCTGAACAAAACGGATCAGAATGAGGTCAACAATGAAAACATGCCAACACAAACGAGGTGTTCGTCCTTGTTCAGGATCAACATGTGAAACAAATTACGCAGGACAGTTTTGAGCCTGCGTGTTAACAATCGTAGGAGTAGAAACAGCTGCCGGGGCTACATTGTCCATAAGACCGAGCAGCGTTGGCCACTGAAGCCAATACCAAGCGGTGGGCGCCTGGTGTGCGAGAACAGCCGTAGTAAAATATTGCCTTCAAAATTATTTTGAAATCGGTTCATACCGTTCAGAAATTACACTGTGACGTATACTTCACTCGCAAAATTTTGAAGATATCCCCTGAAAAGAATAACAGCGACAGCAACACGAAAACTGAGATTCTCCCTTTATTTGTCCAGGTCTACCACCAACTTCCAGCACCGTTTGGCGGTGCTGTAGACGCTAATCCGTTACTATTATAAATATAATAATTGCACAGACGAAACTTACTGTCTTGGCACCTTCTAAATGTATTAATTGACGTCCTAAGGCATTTCCTCCCTCAGGCACCTAACGTTCAACGGGGTTTCCCTCCGAAACATCGTTGTTTTCGTCCACCGGTTGGCCGCCACCTAGCGTTACGACGCGAAACTGACGTCGCGCGGTCTCCGCAGACTGCAATGCCGGACATCGGGGTTTTTGTTGTTGAATTGCGAGCGCGTAAGGCCAAAACTATGCTACGTAATTCTTCCACTACTCGATTCTGAATAAAAGTGAGCATTCTCAGAGCAAGACAGGTTGATGCGAATATAAATTTATGACCGCATTTTGATCTAAGATCTACGTCCACGGCGTCTTTATACGCAGAATAAACTCGGCCCAGCTTTGCAGTGCTTTCGGCTAAAAACAGTATTCTGAAAACTTGCAAAATGAATAGCACCGGTGGTTTATTAAATGCACTCATCTAACGCCTGTTTCCTTCTGTTTATAGACTTTAAAATATAAACAGAATTGCATCTGTCAGTGTCCTAGCTTGCGCTTCACGAAAAGGAATGTCCCACCTTTGAACATATTGAAGGAAGCATCAGATACGCTGGAAGAAGCTCGCTTATAACGATTGGTATACTTTTAAATGAAAAGGGCTACTCTAGGCAACATAAGCTCCACTTTAGTAAATATACTCATAAACACGTTTTTGTTTTATTTGGGCATGGCACGCTTGTATGACGTTAGATGTGCTGCCACACTGGCCGTGCGAAGTGCCGCCCTAGCACTTTCTCGTGGTACTTCAGCTCGCCAAGAGATGGCAATGGCGGTGCAGGACGTATTTGTTGAAGCAAATGTCGTTGTGTCCCCGTGCTTTTGGCCCTTTCTCGTATTGTCATAGCATATTTGCCTGCGAATTTAAGTTGTTTACTTGTAATCACATACTCGGTTGTGGCGCTATTCTTCGTCCCATTATGGCCTGATGACTCAAGGCGCATAGGGCGCTGTCCACGCATGCGTCAAATCCGTGGAGACCAACAAGTTATGGGCGCTGAATGACCGCTGCAGTCGACGCTCCCCTGAAAACCCCAAATACCAATACCGCTACTACCATGGGCCTTCTTTTAAGTTATTCGATTACAAGTCGTATTTCCGTAATATCTAGTACCATGTGCTATTTAGCATGACAGATTATTCGTATTTCCATCCTGCACTGCCTGCGCAATATTAATCGAGAACCGATTGAAGTCCGTTGTATCTGGAAACCACGCTCACAAACGCCAGACATCAACGACTCGATTTCTTCTTCCTGGCCTTGAACGCCGCATGGCCAGTGGAGTGGCATCATTTGAATTAAACATGTCTGACGTCATGCATGCTTGAGCGACATTCAAATAGCCCGCACGAAATAGTCTGCACATCTTCGCGGCTTTGTAGCTCAGAAACTACAGGGTTTTAGTTCTTAAGAAGTGCAGAGCTCTCCTCGAAATCAAGTGGGCTATATCCGCGACTTCTTCTTTGGGAGAAAGCGGCCTCTCACTATGGGGGGGGGGGGGGGGGGGGGGGAGAGAGAGGATGCTTAGACAACCCTGCGTCCCACCTCTCATTTACCAAGACTCTGGCAGCGCCTCTGCGTGGGTGAGTTCCTTGAGAACCTAGTAGGCGTACGCAAGTATAATCGCATGATCACTGATGAACCACGTCAACTAGCAACGTTGTTAAAAATTAGCCTGCGTTGCGCGTGCCATTGGTGTGACGGGTATTCCATTTTTCACGCGTTCAGAGTGGAAGGAGTAAGGGTGGCTTTCCCTTCAGAGTCAAAGCATTTGGAATGGTGCCCCAGAAGTACAGATAGCTCGCAATTTGTATGTATTTTAAAAAGCGGGGTAAAATGATTATCATCAGGACATCTGCATAGGCGTATTTGTGGAGGGGGTGAAGACGCTGTTCTTAAATTGTGTGGAGCACTCACATTCACAGTAACAGATATGAATGCGTATACCTTCATATAATCTGAAATGCACATGTTTTATCGTTGAAATTTTGATGTGTTCAGAACCTGCACATAAATTGGTTGCGATAGTCACATGTGTCGTGGACACTGGACACCATTCTTGTGAATAAATGAATAAATACACAACGAATTACCTAGGCACATAATGGCAATATTGCACATCTTATTTTCCATTATGTTGCAATCGCACCACTTCAGCTTTACAAAACAAGTGCCTTTATATGACGCCGATGTAATCTGCGGGGCTGCTATGCCTGATTGCTGTGGCTACGCACATGAGCTTTAAAAAGTCGTGCAAGTACAGTGTATATAGCTATATTTTATATATGCTTAAAATGGATAACCAAAACACCAGGCATGCAATCCGAGAAGCTTTTGGACCTGGCCCCTTATAACGACACGAATCTGCCCCTTCTCCAATAATTTTGAGAAATCGACACCCATGCTTGTAATACTTCAACTTTCCGGGAGGCTCCGGTGTTTGTTTACGCGTGTTTTCTGAACCCGAATGTCGTTTTGTGCCCATGTTTTAGCCCTTTCTTGTGGTGTTGTTTCACATTTTCTGTGATTTTGTCGTTCACTTGCCTTCATACACTCAGTTGTGGCGCTATTATTAAGTTCCTCGGGTCTCAGTCTTATTTCCGACATAACTCGTACTACGATCAAATTTTGTGATGTAGCACAGAACGTGATTTGTGTTCGAGACTTAAACTCAACGCGTTGCATTGGTTGAGGGCCAGGTGATGCCCTTAAATGCTAGAAATTGTTGACATACCACCGACACGACTGATTCGGTAATCATCGTTGTCCTGACCTTGGGCATTACGTGACCAATGAGATCACGGCATTCGAGAGATGTTTTTTATAGTCATGCATGACGGGGTGACCTTGAAAAAATACGGACGAAACAGTCTGCTCAAGTTCGCGGGCGTCAAGCTCAGAAACAAGAGGGTTTAAGTCTTTAAAAGAGCATGACCGCTAACTGCCCTGCATGATCTTCAAAGAGCTGAACAACGTTTTTTTTCAGTCGCCAAAACTTGTATAGTTCATTTGACATCGCTCATCGCATGTGTGCCGTGACCTGGCAGTCGATGGGCGGAATGTTTTGGTGTGCCCCACCAGCGAGGTATCGCAAAATTATATAAAACAACAGTCCAGTCCATTAACACGCGCTCGGGTGGGGGTCATAATGACGCCTCGAAGGTTTTTGTTGGAATCATTTTCGAATGGTGCGGCGTAGCCACATTCAATTTTGCATGGTAGGAAGATGAATAGCAGATCTTTTGATGCAAAAAATAGACGTACCTTGTAAGGCCGCTGATCTATGGCGGATCAAAGCCAGGCCATGATCGCCGACGAGGGCATTTCTAGGGAATCGTTCGGTGTAATGCAACAACAGGACGCCAGATGAAGCCATAAACATATCAGATAGCTTTTTTGGCAAAAACAAATTGGATTTAGAATTACAACCACTTCCATTGGCCAAGCGTCAGGTATGAAGAACAGACTGAGGTCAAAACTAGCCCGCTTTTTTCTCGAGCGCTTGGTTGAAGGGGGTAGTTTCTCGCCCTCATTTCGAATTCATCCATCACAGGGAATGCAACAGACATGTTCCATGGATTTTTAAAAGTCAGAGTACGTCACTTGCACAAAATGACCCAGGTGAACATCTTGTTTTTAGGAACATGCTGCCTAGCGTAATCCCTAACGCTTATCCGAATGACAAAGTGGGAGCAATCTCGTAGATATTTGGTCACCCTAACCTTTCGTGGATCAAACAAGGTCAATGCTCTTAACTGGACACCATTAAGCTTAAGCCTAGAACAGGTATAAAGGCTCACGGCGGTTGTATGAAAAGGTTCGGGAACACATGAGACACCAATATGGAGTTTGATCTTGTATGATATTATTTGACCCTGAGATTACCACCCTAAAACCTCAGAATTTGGCACAAATGAGGTAACCTACACGCAAATCCACCCCCTGAGTATGGTGTCTCTAGCTATCTTAGTCTCTGAGTTCTTAGGGGGCCAAACTGATCCCTAACCGAACGAAGGATATTCCACCGGCCGTCCTGGCGCGTGTGAAAACCTAATGATTCTTGACATGCTTAGACTGTTTAAATGCGGATAAATCTCTGTGCTCCTCTGTCTGTTCCAGCCTGATAAATTACGCAGTTATCACGCAGTGACCCTAGCCGTTGCCGTGATCTTTGTCGTCTGCTGCGAGTGCTACGTCCACGACTAGCGGTCGCGTCTTCAATTTCATACTTTTTGGCTGGTGTTGACTTCGGCAACGCTTTCGTTTAACAAAAGCTCAGGTATGACATACGATTTCCGATATGTTTGGCAGTTTTGATTAGTGGCGCTCTCGGGGCGTAATAATTGATGATCAGTGTTGCAGGCAGTGAGATCTGTTTGCCCAAACTCCTAACACCCTAACTTTCATAAAGCTGACTTGAAATGGATGTGTTATAGCTGAATTCAAACGGATTCAACCTCACAAGGTAGTCCAATCGTTCTCTTCGCATCCCTGCTATTTGTTACGGACACTATACAAACACCGCAAAGCGTATTTAAAGTACACTTTATAATGGCATTATCATATTTACGGCACTGCCATTTACGTTCACGCCTGTGTGTTGTGTTCAAGCTCACATTCTTAACTGCGCGAAGACTTCGGAGTAGTGGCGCAACGCTGAAGCGTAAGGGGTGTACGCGTCATTTGACGAGAGGGCGGCACAGCCCCCAAAAAATGAAAACCGAGCTCAGCACGCCGCGGGCCAGCACAATTTTGTGTGTGTGTCTTAAAACAACATCGCATGGTCTCCATCTACTCTATTTTTACGTGCATACCTGGGATATTTAACTGACAGCCCTCCCCCCCCCCCCCCTCCTGTTCTTAAACCGAGAACGTGTTGCACAAGCGGTGGGCCTCACTCGGTGTGCCGGGTATCTGCTCTTACGGAAAAGGAGTATGTTAGCACGACTACGCTCCCACGACTGGGAGTCAGGGGACGACCGCACCGATCCCCAAGAATGTGGCATAAAGTCTGCTTTCAGAGAAGTCATGGTGGCGTGTCAAGTTATAACGTGGTAGGATCGTGGTCATGAGTGTAAAGTGCAGTCGGGTGGTATATCTTCAATCTGACTGCACCACAAAAAAGAGTGTCGGGGAATGGAGTCGACACAGTGTGGGTAGTGTGCTCCAGATTGAAAGAAATATTGGCGTGGTGTCAACTGAATGGTGTTAACCGAGCAGGGGTGAGCTGTTGGCTCCCTCCACCACAGCAGGATCCTCGTCTCGAACAAACTGACCATGCGGTGACTCGCCGCTGTAAAACCCTTTTCGAATGGCCCCACACAAACAGGCCAGCGCCGGGCGTGGTGTCACTGATACGCTGACCAAGGTTCGTAGGGTGTAGCCCAAACCAATGTCTGATCCGCAGAGAGCTGAGAGAGACCAACAAAGTGTGTGCGGGCAGAGCCAAAGCAATCCACAGCAGCTATTATGCCTGACGCACAACCTATACAAATCGCTCGACCTTTGCACGCGACTTTACTACAATGCATCTCGACATTTCTAATCAATTTGAGAAGATAGGGCATAAACAACTGTTGTACAAATGAAAAATGGCTTTGGAATCGCGGGACGACTTCAGGCAGGCTTAATCGTACTTGCAAAACAGACGACAAAGAGTGTGAATACGTGACATTTTTTTAGACAACTCAAGCCATAAACGCAGGGTGTCCGCAGGGCTCCTTATTCGGATCTTTACTAGCAGTCATTCATATCGACGAACTCTCAAATCGAACACAGAATGATGTTATTTTCTTCGCTGACGACACTTTTATCCACGCCTCGTACAAAACGACTGACTCCCGCACGACCGAACGTTCACCCCACACGACCTTGACGAAATACACAAATGTGGCGGAGAATGGGCTGCCGTATTTCATACCTCAAAGATAATCCGACACACATTTTCATATAAAGACGAATATCGGTTACCAGCGCTTACATTCGGAGCCGACCCAATAGCAGTCAACGACATGTATACATGTATACGACATGTATACAACGACATGTGCGCGCGCGCGCGCACACACACACACACACACACACACACACACACACACACACACACACACACACACACACACGCACACACACACACGCACACGCACACGCGCACACACACACACACACACACACACACACACACACACACACACACACACACACACACACACACACACACACACACACACACACACACACACACACACACACACACACACACACACACACACACACACACACACACACACACACACACCTTGGCATGACATTTTCCAAAGATCTCCGTTGTCAGCAATGCATTAGCAAAACATATCACAAAGTAAACAAAATACTCAGCCCTCTGTATCCGACAGGACAACACATACCAAGACCTATCCGTGACGACATCTACAATATGTATATCATAACTCTTTTTTAATACTGCGACGGCATCTACGACGGACACATCACATCACAAGACGCAATGAGACTTGAGACACTACAAAACAGAGCCGCCAGATTAGTGACCCGGGCATTCTTCAGAAAGCCATCCCACAAACTGGAGCTGAGTTAGGATGAGATAGCCTGATAACTAGGTGACATATACACCGTCTGAGCTCAATCACAAGTTCAACGACCCCGGTCAACGTACACCGAGCTACATCACGGCAATCATGCTTAGCACCCGCGCTCAAGACAGTAACAGAGATCTCAGAAATGTCAGCACGCACACTACAACCACAAATCGCACATCATCTTACCATGTCCTGCCAAACTTTTCCCCGGAACTAATAAGCCATGGAATGAACTGCACAGCACCATATGATACCTCACCCACTCCGCCTTCAAAAACAGTTTCCCGAGCGGTCGGTGGTGCCCGATCCACTTCCTCACTGTACCGCTGGATCAAAGAGGAAATATCTGGCACTTACCGCCGTGCCAGTGTGGGTACCAGATTGAAAACAATCGCCATGTCGTCCTCTCCGCCTATCAAATCCAGAGGATTCATTGATGTTTAGTGTTGGCAGGCATGCTTCTCAACTCACGACATGGACGTGGCATTCCCGGTGAGGCTTGTGGTGGTTGACCATCTAGCCGAGTGTGCATGTGTTTCAGACTAATTGCTTCGATTTAAACTCTACCTTCTTCGCCATTCTGATTCACGTTCGCATTCTAGTGCGTGTTTTGTTTAATAGTGATAGTGATGATAATATTTTCGAAGGAACCTAAGCATAAGCACAGCTTTAAACATTAAATATCATGCTCCATGTATCGTCCTCTATTACGTTGCATTATATTTTGCAATACAATAGTACTGGTTGCTTGATAACGTCGCTTTGCTAGTGCCTCTTCGCAAAGAAAAGATCCATTTTTCTCAGCGGACTCCCAACTCATAATTCAAAATGGTCACGAGCGCAAGGCCTTTTTTGGTGACATAAACTTCAAAACTCATGTCCAAGCGCTAGTCACGCCACTTATTACAACAGCCATTCCGCTGACACGTCTAGGCACCAGCCTTTGCCTACGCTGCCCTTCCAGCTGTCCAGCAGCTGTCGTCAACTGTTGATTTCGTTCAAATTCAGTTTCACTTTAAAGTATATATTTTCCTGACAGTGCACACGACGCTTTTCCGTAGTGTCTCCACGGAAAATGTATCACGTGCAAACTATTCTCTAGTCCGCATGTGTCAGGCCACGTCATTCTGCGTAAAACTATCTTTTTGGCCTCCAGCCATCTTCCATGAACGGCAAACGCGACATATTTCGGATGATCATATTGGATCGTCTTATCAGAATATCCTCTTTGTGAATTACATCCAATTCTAAGCTTAACACAAAGCCGCAATTTCAAATGTTTTTGAAACGACAAATCATCCTCCCTAATGGAATATTTTATTCGCTGATTAAAGAAACATCCTTGACGTCGGAAACGCGAATTGGAGAAGCCGAAATCCGGGAGACATCAGGCGTAGGAAAAAGATTAGTTCAATCCATCGGCTGAGCCCTCCCACCTGATTTCAAAATGTGATACCCATGAATGTACAACGTTTTCCTATGAAACTTAAACAGTTTTTCTTGTCTCTTGAAATTGTGCGGGCGCACAAAATATCGTCAGGGTTTTACGTAGTAGCTAATAGTAGTTTTACGTAAAAGCTAGATGTCTTAACTTCAAATATGGAAGCGTTATTCGAACTAATGTCCTCGTCTTGTGTGCTGGTGTGTACACAGCGTGTGAACAGTCATCAACTGCTAATTGATCTGAGAATGCCGGCCTGGTTTTTGCCTTTTAGTTACGTATGTCACACAGTCTCGAAAAGTTGTGTGGTATGTGTATTGGGGTGCTAGGACTGGCAGGCATGTTTTTGTGAAGTAAAGTCGCAACTGCAAAGCAAAATTCGCCATGACGCAGCCGAAGACAGCAGTTTAAGATCGCATGAGGCCAAGAGCGCAGGTAGAAGGTTTGGTTTTAAGTCAGACTTATAATGCGAGCATTGTTCGCGGCCGCAGCTGAAGTCAGGTGTTATGAACAACACATGACCGAAGCCAGTCGTGAAAAAACGTCTCATGCGGAAGCTGAACCGGACGCATTTGGAGGAAAACTGCGGTTGGCGAGGATTATGCTCAAACCGGCTTCGTCCTCATGACCGGCCCCATACAGCATAATCAAACACCTGACATTCGGATTCAGATGTGAACGTAATCTGGCGCGTGTTCGTAGTGCGGAGCGTTCCACTACGGCCGCTGCAGATGCAACCGCTCCAACATTGTCTGGCTGTCAGGGAAGTTTGGAAATATCCCAAGGTGGAAAGGAAACCTCTATCAACACAAAACTTAGGTAATCCATAAAAACGCAACCATGACAAAGGATGCAGGGTCTGAGATCTGTATCAAACTTGGCCTGGGCCAGATGTTGAACTCACCACTTTCCGTTACCGTTGTTGTAGAGATCAACAAAACGAATGGCTCCATCCAATCGTCGTGAATTCCCTATGCCTTAAGCGCCGAGGTTGAATGGGACGAAACTAGCGGGTGCTCCCCAGATCTCAGGGGATGCACGGGCACCGAGCGAAGCGAAATGGCTACGTGCCTGTGTTACCATAACAGGGGAGGGGAAGGGCTCATGGGGCGTAATGAGAGCGTAGCAAGGGATGGAGGAGAGGTTCGGAACAACGTAATTTTATGCTGATGCAATTTGGCTAAAATCTTGAACGCTGAATGAAAACAATCAAAGCTGGATGCCATTCGCTTCCTGTCAAAGTAAGGATAACGCCCTCTGCTTGTTTCGCATCTTCCAGGGAACACTGAGAAACCAAACGGACGTTACGCTTAACCACAGCGTAACCAGGGGTGAGGGGGGGGGGGGGTTTCGCGCAGCGTAACCAGTGCAGAATCAGGCGGAGGGAGCGTTGAAAATGTCAGAAAATTCGTGACGTAATTTATGGGCAGTCAAATACGACACCATATTATGCTCGAGGTTCGTAAACTTCATGTCCAGATGCATATCCCCCCCCCCCCCCCACCATACACTTCAGTTCCCCGGATACACTCATGCCTGCACTGCCGCTTGGTCTGGGGGGAGGGGGCAAACCCTCA
>NW_023597054.1:58531491-58583550 GCF_011947565.3 Pollicipes pollicipes | reverse complement strand
TCTGTCTGTCTGTCTGTCTGTCTGTGTATGTCTGTCTTCTGTCTGTCTGTCTGTCTGTCTGTCTGTCTGTCTGTCTGTCTGTCTGTCTGTCTGTCTTTCTGTCTGTCTGTCTGTCTGTCTGTCTGTCTGTCTGTCTGTCTGTCTGTCTGTCTGTCTGTCTGTTGTCTCTGTCTGTCGTCTGTCTGTCTGTCTGTCTGTCTGTCTGTCTGTCTGTCTGTCTGTTGTCTGTCTGTCTGTCTGTCTGTCTGTCTGTTGTCTGTCTGTATGTCTGTCTGTCTGTCTGTCTGTCTGTCTGTGTCTGTCTGTCGTCTGTCTGTCTGTCTGTCTGTCTGTCTGTCTTCTGTCTGTCTGTCTGTCTGTGTCTGTCTGTCTGTCTGTCGCTGTCTGTCGTCTGTCTGTCTGTCTGTCTGTATGTCTGTCTGTCTGTCTGTCTGTCTGTCTGTCTGTCTGTTGTCTGTCTGTATGTCTGTCTGTCTGTCTGTCTGTCTTTCTCTCTCTGTCTGTTGTCTGTCTGTCTGTCTGTCTGTCTGTCGTCTCTGTGTCTGTCGTCTGTCTGTCTGTCTGTCTTGTCTGTCTGTCTGTCTGTCTGTCTGTCTGTCCTTCTGTCTCTTGTTGTCTCTCTGTCTCTCTGTCTCTCTGTCCTCTGTCTCTCTGTCTCTCGTCTCTCTGTCTCTCTGTCTCTCTGTCTCTCTGTCTATGTCTCTGTTCTCGTCTCTGTCTCTGTTCTCTGTCTCTCTGTCTCTCTCTTCTCTCTCTCTCTCTCTTCTCTCTCTCTCTCTCTCTCTCTCTCTCTCTCTCTCTCTCTCTCTCGTCTCGCTCTCTCGCTTTCGCTCTCCTCTCTCACTTCAGCTCCCGTTGCGGGATATATCCCATTTTATTTGGAACTCCCCTCCAGCCATGCTCACGGTGCGAAAGCCTCGCAATCATCTAACTCCAGCCAGGGAATATTGCACGCGTGGCTCACTCTCGTGCTCTCACTCTGCTTTAATCACTATGTGCTGGTACGCACTAGCTCATGTGCGCTCGCAGAATGCGAATGCTCCGCGGTTGAGTGACTTCAGTGGCCCCGACGTGCTACCTGCGACGGCGGGTGGCGTGGCGCCCGCGCATGCGCGAGAGCCCCCGTAATTTAGTTTGATGTCGTGACAGCAGTGAGCTAATACATTGCCCCGTGGCAGCAGGATGATCGGCGGGCTGGCTGTGCGCGCAATAGACGGGGAGCTCCCCAGTTAGGCACAGTACCGACATCAGACAAAATTAATCTCGGATTTTCCTCCTCTTCTCGGAATTCCTCTTGGACTAAACGCGACAGCGTGCGCTGAGGCGAAACGATTTGTCATTAGATATGACCGGTGCAATAAAAAATGTACGTTCTTTATTACGCAGCTGTCCAGTGCTGCCATATCCAAAAGAGCGTCACGCGCTGGGTGTGCACACGTGTTGGACGGTGTGGCCTGCAGACAGTTGTGGGCTACGTAGCTGCCAAAGATACCTTCAACCCATTCCGTGCCACTTGAACCGCCAATTCCAGTGCCACTTCATCACAGGAACCCGCAGATGTCGGAAAATTGTTCTCAAAACTTGGATGCTCTGAACTGGAGACGTAACTTTTCCACCACCAACATCTCATTCGCAAAAACCCGCGAAATTGGTCGGTTTGTGGGTCAAATTTAACGGACTTCTACAGTTCGCAATGTTAAAAAATTATGAATATTGGTATTTATCAAGTGAAGCCATCTAAAGTTGGATTATGCTGCCGAACATGATGCGGTTTTGCAAAATAATATCTTGATTTTCATAGCAAGTGCTTCAGTGACAGAAATCCCATGGCACACTTGACACATCAGCAAACCAGGTTGCAAAAATTAACAACATTAAGCAAACATCTCACTGAGAAAGAAACTCAAGAATACCATCTCAAATTTTCAGAGGTTGGCCTGATTTCGTGGAGGTGTAGTTGTGTGGGTCATTGATGTAAACACGGCCACATCATGCGCTTGGCTGCTATTGTGAGGGTGGGGTGGTGAATGGACTGGTCAATGCTTTCTTGTGTTGTATACAAGCCATATCTCATCAGTATCATGGTTAGTAAAATGAAAGGGAAGCTGTGTGTCTTCCGCTTGCTGTAGCTTCGCTCACTTGTCAATACATCCGCAGTTACTGGCGTGGCCAACGCGCAACAATTATCGAAATGATGGATGGAATAACTGTGCGGACCGCCGTTCTCGTCTGGCGTGTTAGCCCGCGCCTGACCAGGGGTCAGGGAAGCGCGCCTGGCCAGGGGAGTTTCTGACTTCCCTGGGATCTCCAACTTCTAAACGTCGTATGAGAAAACTGAAGATGCGGTTGTGAGGGTCTCGTTAAATGATATAGAAAACACACCAAGTTTTTATCTTCGGTTAAATATGAGGTCACCAGAGGTCATGAAAGAAAAAATGATCGATGTGATTAGATGTAGTTGAGTTGTGTTTAGGCGTCAAGACGGATACTGAGGGCACAGAAGTAAGCGTTAAGACTTTGGGGAGTCCATTCCGACCATTTTTACCCTCCCACAAGGATCAGGTCAGGTCATTATTCAAAAATGGTCAACGATAGGCCTACAAGAACGCTACTTTTTTCTTTACAATATGCTTCTGACTAAGCTTGTTTTATGAGGTGCAGCTGTGGGAGAAGAGCATCCCAGGCGCAAAAAAATACCAAAATACCTTTTTAGGCGGACCTAGAGGTCAGTTGAAGTCAACTTAGGTCAAATTCATAAACTCTGAATGAAAAAACGTGAAATGTTGCCGGGTCTAAGTGACCACTGCAGTGCTTTTTCGGTGGTCAGAAATAGTGTCTTGTGCATCTGGAGGTGCCCGAGATCGCATAGCTCTTACATTGTACAGTCCCCTCCACGCTTGGCAGTGTATTCGCAACGAACTGAGAACAGGCACGTTGCCACCTAAATTTGTACATGTCATCAGCCTGACAAACCCGGCGTAGAGGTGGCTACACACGCATCTCACTCGTTCATCTAACCTCTCCGCTCCTGACAACATTGGCCATTGACCTTGATGACCTCTTGGTCTTTCTTGCCTTCACGTGACAAACCATGACCTCACTATGCATTAGATTGATATAATTTTTTTATTGAAATATTCGAATTTTGCACCCAAAATTGCCCTATAGCATTGCCTACTTTGAGCTCAGCATGCGTTTTACAGAAGGCGCCCATAGAGGTAGGTGGTGACTTAGGCCAACTTCATTTGCTCTGTGGTCGTACACTGGTTGTGCATGCGAGTTAGTACCCCTTTTCTCCTATACAAGGAACAAAACTACACAAAAGTGCGTAAACATTTGCATTTGGTACGAAAAATGGCAAAAATCGACCCACCTCAGGTCACTGACCGTGCTTTAGAAAATCTGAGACACAAACTGTAGGTACTATCATGCTCTATTTCTGTAGCAAGTGTGAGCAGTGACAAACAACGCACAAAAAGTTATGCGTGGTCAAAGTTGTTTAGAAGCTGACCTCTGACCTGACCTAGGGCACTGACTTCGGCAGATCAAAACTTGAATGTGCACAAAAAATGCCAAATTGGTGCATTAATAGGCACTGAAAATTTGGAAGTGCTGCGAGCGTCTGCTTTGAGTTGTGCTCGACAAACCGTAGGCGGGTAAGTCGACTTCCCCTGGCTGGGCGCGGACTAGTTACATATTTTGGCCAATGAACCTTCCAGCTGTCGTCAGGCGTTATGGAGTGCTGAGAAGGACTTGATGTAGCCCACGGTGGGACTCATTGTTCGGACTACCGTTCTCGTCTGGAGCGTTACTTGCGTAACGTTTCGTCCAGTTCACTCGACAGCCTTCGCCAGGTGTAGAGTGCTGATGACTGAATGGCGTTTGGCTGTCAGCCATGCATGCGTCACAACCCGAATTATCTCTGTGGAGTGGCTGGTATTCGAACCAGAATCCTGATCACGAGTCCAGTGCTCTACGAACTGAGCGAACCAGAAGGGACAGCTTCCGGTTAGCTCCCGGCGTTCTTCGCGGACAGCTCAGTCGGTAGATAGCCGGCGGACAGCTCAGTCGTTAGATAGCCGAGTTGGTTGAAGCGTCTGCATTCGTGCCCCGTGGCGGTGTGCGATGGTCTCGGCTTAAGCGCTCACTATCTGCCCCCGACTGGGATGGCCTGCGGCCGGCGGCAGCCGCCGCGCTAAAGGTCATGTGACGTCAGAGGGCAGAAGCGTGCCGAACCTAACCAAAGCCGAACCTGACCGGATCTAGAACCCAACTAGAACCAGGAGCCTAGAACGTAACGTGCCGAGCTATTGTCGCAAGTTAATCTTTTGTCACAAAATTCTGCCGTAGACGCGGATCGCCAAGGTCTGATGGTGAGATCAGGCTTGCGCTACAAACACTGCTTGGTGTTCGCGCTGATCCCAGAAATCCGTCCAATCTAAAGTTGGGGCTAAGTTTATATAACATGAAATGAAATGGAAAATCCAAGGTGTTGTGACCAGGATCTGCCCAGAAAACTGTTTTGGTTCTGGATGCATTCTGGTTTCATCAGCCTAATTTCGTGGAAAGTTTTTTTCTATTTGGCGTATCTCAACAGCCTGGCAACGCTTTGTTACGCTTTGAAACGCTTTTAGTGTTGATTTTGTGCTCCTGGTTGTGCCTTTCCTTGCTTTATGGTTCGCAGATTTTCTTGTTCGCTGCAGATAATTCGTTGTGTTATTGTACAAGACGCGAGGTATTAAACAGAGGCGCGTTGTTTTCAAGCAATTTACGTGGTGTGCTGCTCTCGTGATTGCGGCATCATGCTGAGGTATTGCTCTCGTGCATGATGTGGTGGTAGTCCAGCAACTACGTTTCTGTTGTGTCAGTGTTCCGCTTCCGTCCACCAGTGCTATTCCTCTCGGTCTTGGGTTGTCAGCTATCTCGTGACGCTTGTTAATTGCATTACTACTCGCATTTTGTTTTCAAACATCCGCTGAGCCAGGTGACGTATGTCACCGTCAAGCGGCATTTTTAAGACGACGAAAACTATAAGAGGCAGCGCGTGTGAACTTGTGATGGCTAGTGATACGCTCATCGCGCATGTTTTTTTCAGAAACGAAATGGTTCCAGGTTTTGCCGGGTGACTGAACAATGGCGCCGTTGGATGTGGCTTGCGGAGCCTTTTTTACAAGAATTGGGGGGAGGGGGACTGCCTGCCACACAGCACTCTCCAATGGCATGAGGGGAAGGAAATTGACCTCGCCCAGCTTTGGCTAAGATGAAACCACCTCGCCTGTCCGTCCGTGAATATTATTTCATAGCGAAAAGTCAGAAGATCCGGCCCATGGCGCCTGGTGCAAGGCCAGCCGGATGTGGTTCCCCGTCATCTCTCTTTATCAACCGCCTCCACATCGGCCTCTGCATCGACACGGCCGCGCGCCCCCGTACCTGTGTGGTCAGCGGCAGTCTGTCGTCGCGCGCGGGGGGGCGGTTCGGCCCGCCGGGACTGACGCGGTGATTAGGTGCCTGATCGGAGCCGGCCGGATTGCGCCGCCTGGCAGTAGCGGCGGGCGCGGCCGCAACTCCCCCGGGCGCGTCGTCGGCGACCACGGAGCGCGGCGGGGGCGGAAGGGAGCCGTCACTGGGGCGTCAGGGTCGGGCCCACAGGCGGAGCCGGGTCGCAGCTCCCCCGGGCGCGTCGTCGGCGGCCACGGAGCGCGGCGGGGACGGAAGGGAGCCGTCACTGGGGCATCAGGGTCGGGCCCACAGGCGGAGCCGGCTCGTTCCGGTGCAGGCGTGGGTGGAGGGGGGCTGCAGGGCTCGCGGCGGGAAGACACGGCGCGTTGTAAGCAAGCGGGAGGGCATTGCTTTTGCATGGAACGGGGGTGTCGGACCTGTGCTTGGCTTCTGGAGGCAGGGGTCGTCGGTAGGTGCTGACCCAGGTGTCGGGTCTGCTGGGACCTGTGCTCCGCTCCTGGAGGCAGGGATCGTCGGTAGGGTCTGACATAGGTGTCGGACCTGTGCTTGGCTTCTGGAGGCAGGGGTCTTCGGTAGGTGCTGACTCAGGTGTCGGGTCTGCCGTGACCTGTGCTCGGCTCTTGGAGGCAGGGGTCGTCGGTAGGTGCTGATCCAGGTGTCGGGTCTGTCGTGACCTGTGCTCGAGTCCTGGAGGCAGGGGGTCGTCGGTAGGTGCTGACCCAGGTGTCGGGTCTGCCGGCGTGGTGGGATTGGATCCATCGCCCGGGCGTGATGGAGGGGATAGGGGGGGGGGGGGGGTCTGACCCGTCGGCGGCTGCTGAGTTTCGGAGCCTGTCGCGATTTGGCGCTGACCCGCCTTTCCGACACCGGCAGGAGGTGACCACCGTGTTCGACATCATGGAGCTGGAGGACGAGGATCGCAACAAACTGCTGCAGCTGGACGACAAGCAGATGGCCGACGTGGCCCGCTTCTGCAACAGGTCAGCGGGCACACGCGGCCGAGCCGGAACCGCGTTGAGCCCCCCTCACGCCGGCCCGAGCTGGTGCGCGGCGCTTCCGCCGTCAGCGTCCCCTCCACGCGTCACCCTCGCGTTCGGAGCGGGCCGCCGCCTGCCGGACGGCGACACGTGACTCGCGCGGTGCGGTGTCGAAGCAGCCGCATGTTGGGGTCAGTCAGGCCGCGCTGAGAGACGAGCGCCCGCGCCGCCGCCGCCGCCGCCGCCGCCGGCCCCAGGCGCGGCGCTGCGCGGCGCGCGGCCCTAGGTGAGCACGGCTGATGGCGGGCAATTAGTGCCGCTCGGAGCTGATTTACGAGGCAGCCGGGCGCGCGCCGTCGGCGGCACCGCGCCCTGCGCTGACAGCCGGATGGCCTGCGTGATCGGCTGCAAAATAACAACGTGCAATTATTGGACGGGGTTATCCGGACGTGGTGTATCTGATGTGCTCCGAAAATATTCACTTATTGTGACAGGGCCTTCGACCCGCTTGGGCGTCAGGCCCATGCCAAAGGCTGTTTGCCGTTCACACAGGTAAAACTGCGGTAAATGACTCAAAACATTTGAGCTGGTTGTACAAGCTGCAGTGGGATAGCAACGTGTCGCAGGAGTTCCAGCAGTATCGAACGGTGCATCTTAAGCCAAAAAGAATGCTTGAATAATGTTTAAAACATGTCGAGCACGTGTAGCTCAGCAAGAACTTTGTTGGGCATAACTGATATAATTTCCGCGGATCGTGTATATTCAGGCGCAGTGTTCGGAAACCTGTTAAAGGCCCGAAATGTGTCCATCCCGATAGCCAATTGGTTGGAGAGATTGCTTTCCGATTCACCCACCCGTGTGGGGGTGGGTTCGAGTCGATTCAGGCGCGCGCTATTTGCCGTGGGCTGAGATGGTCTGCGGCCGGGGACAGCGGCCGCACGAAAGGTCACGTGACGCTGGAGGGCAGGTCGGACCGTGCCACCATCGCGGCACGCTGCGAAATTCCTGCCGTTGACCCGGGGTTTCATGATCGGACGGTAGCGTCAGGGGTTACGCGACAAGCTCCGTTTAGTGTTTGCGCTGTTCCCAAAGATCGGTTGCCAATCAAGAGGCTTGGTCTAGATCTTAGAACCAACATGTCGTGGCCTCTAACACCCATTGATTAAACATTTTAGATATATATATATATATATGCACAATTATTTTTATGTATGTGTAGATACCCTACATATATATATATATATATATATCTATTATATATATATATATGTACTATATAGATATATAAACTAGATACATATATATATATATATAGATATATATATTATGTATATATATAGACATATATATATATCATCATGATTCATAATATATAGTATATATATATCATATATATATTATATATATCATATACTATATATTTATATTTGGCGCCATATGAGTTTGGGAGTCGGTCTGTCCCTGCAGGAGGTTGTCAGGATTCACGACCACCTCTGGGCATGTGGATTGCTATCAGCTCCAAATGGTGCCCGATCTATCTGTCTCCGACGCGGTCCGGGCGGGCAGGGAGGGGGGGGGGGGCGTACATGTCTTGCTGATGGGGGGGGCCCAATCTACTGGACGTGCGCATCGGTCCATCTATCGGCTGCGTTGGCCCCGGCGCCGCCGGTGTTTTCCTGGGAGATTGGTCTATCCGACGGCGTTCTTACAGCCGGTGACGTTCCAAGGACCTGACGCAAGCGGGGTGATGCTCTGCTCTGGCAGGCAAGGCAAGAAGCCGAGCTGAGCGCCGATCATGCGCGCCGCAGGAACAGGCCTCTGAGGCGGGCAGAGCTGAGCGCCGATCATGCGCGCCGCAGGAGCAGGCCTCTGAGGGGGCAGAGCTGAGCGCCGATCATGCGCGCCGCAGGAGCAGGCCTCTGAGGCGGGCAGAGCTGAGCGCCGATCATGCGCCCGCAGGAGCGGTCTGAGGCAGGCCGGGCAGAGCGCCGATCATGCGCGCCGCAGGAGCAGGCCTCTGAGGCGGACAGAGCTGAGCGCCGATCATGCGCGCCGCAGGAGCAGCCTCTGAGCAGGCCGGGCAGAAGCGGCGCCGCGCTGGAATCGCGACTTGGCGTCGGCAGGGGGCAGCCGCCGCATGGTACTGCGGAGCGGACCGACGCGTACAAGGTGTGGCACTAGGACCACCGAGGCGTGTGGAGTAGCGGGGTCACCGAAGCACGGTGTGAGGATCGGGCTCCGAAGGCCGAGGTGATCAGGGCGGCTGCACGGGCCCGACAGTTGACGCTGTGGCCGGTGAGGCGAGAGCCCTGAAGCGGCACTGGGCATCAGGGCGTCTGCACGGGCCCGACAGTTGACGCTGCGGCCGATGAGGCGAGGGCCCTGAAGTGGCACTGGGGATCAGGGCGGCTGCACGGACCCGACGGTTGACGCTGTGGCCGGTTAGGCGAGGGCCTTGAAGTGGCACTGGGGATCAGGGCGGCTGCACGGGCCCGACAGTTGACGCTGTGGCCGGTGAGGCGAGGGCCCTGAAGTGGCACTGGGGATCAGGGCGGCTGCACGGGCCCGACAGTTGACGCTGTGGCCGGTGAGGCGAGGGCCTTGAAGTGGCACTGGGGATCAGGGCGGCTGCACAGGCCCGACAGGATCAGGGACGGCTATGACGGGAGGGTTACCGGCGCGATCTGGTCGATGCTGGCACCACTGGCCCAGATGGAACGCCCGCGCATGCGCAGTCCTCGTGGCTGGCATGGATTCAGCTGACGGACCGAGCTGTTTACGCCGACACGCGATCCTTGATGCCGCGGGATAAACATGCCGCCCGTCTCATATGATCCTTTCATTTACGCTTGATTATAATGCTGAATTGATGTAAAGGTACTTCAAAGCAAACTTACGATCCCAGAAAGTGTTTTATCCCCTGGACTGGAACCTGCCCGAAAGCTACGGCGACCAGCAGTGTAACAATGTCAAATGTGTAGCCATTAAAATGGAGCCAGAGACGCTACGCACTGGGCCGCGGAAGCGACCTCAGCGCTGGCAGCGCTGGCTGGCCTGAGCCGGCGGTGACCTGCTGCCGGGCCGGGTCAGGGGCGTGGGCGGCGTCCCCTGGGGACCCGGTACAGCTGCCGTTAACATGATGATCGGCGACAGCGGATGTGCAGCCGCGTCTGGAAGCCTTAAGGTTGCGCTTTACCACCTGCGCCGGGCGGAGTTTGCACCGTGGATACTGCCATCCTTAATCAGGACACCGGCCATTGGGAGAACCTTCAGCATATCAGAAAGTGGCAATCTTAGATGGACCGAAACATTGCCGCGGAGTAGTTTTTCCAGATTGGGGCCCCACAGTTGCACACATCGCTAGCGGTCAAGGACACCTGAGACGAGGCCGTTATTCGGGCTGCGCTATTGGCGTTTCGCACAGCTTCGCGCAGCACACATTTGTGTGCCGCCTCGCCGTGCAGTGCTCACATAACTCGGACCATAGTGAGATCTTTCACTCGAATGGCTGTCATAGGCTACTCCGAGCTCTCTGGCTTCACACATTGGAGAGGCTTTTGCAGACACAAAAATCGCGCGGGGATTTCGAACGCGCTTGAGACCGAGTCATTCCTTTCAAATATCACAGATCGATATTCTCACTCAGTGGCTCGCCCCGCTCTGCTAACCTGCATGGGACCGCTTGTGGCAAACGCGCAGCGTTCGAAGTGCCGTAGTTGTAGATTTGCCCTGCGCCATATGGTGTCTCGGCTCAGGTCTGAGGTCAACCAAGCGAGCAGACCGCATGACTCGTCCCCGTACACAGCCGCGCGCTCCATGTGTATGCCCGGCTGGGGCGCGACGACATTTCACAATTCGAGGCAGTGGGACTACCCGACCCTACGTCACCGTTTTCCTATCGAACAATTTATAGGCAGGCGCCTCGTACAGTGAAGGTCTTAAAATCATTGTTTCATGGCCAGACAGTAGTAAAAGGCTCACTCCTCGGAGAGAAACCAGGAGAGTGGATATATAGATATGTTGATATTTCGGCAACATGCCTTTATCGAAACGAAGAGCAGAAGTGCTTCTGATTTTCGTTTCGATAAAGGCATGTTGCCATCTTTATTCTCCTGGTTTTTCTCCGAGGAAGGGGGCTATTACTACTGTCATCTACATGAATAATGTTCCTCGCAAATGGATTTAAAAACTTAGGCAATTTTGTCTTATGACCCTTCGTCCTCATAGGTACGGAACTTGGAATTGTCTGCAAAAACATACCTGCATGCATCAACATTTGAGGTGACTGGCGTGGCATGATGCCACCTTAGGCGAACAGGTACGAGCGGGAAAAAGAATTTATGGGAATTCTGAATGCTATTGTGTTGTCAATTCCTTAATACCGCGCGCTAAAGACGGCTCGTGGAGTTCTTCGAAACATGTAGTTGGTTGGCAAATGAAAAAGGCGTGAGGATGAATAGGTTTATAGCCATGTAAGCTATATAATTTTCATTTCATATTTTTGTTTTGCACACCATCCACACATCTGTAGCGACCAAACTCGATTGTGCCACACTTTCTCACGAATCAGCATTGCTAGGAAACTTCGCATCCCCATTGCATACAGGGGATTTCCCGCAACGTTACCATAAATGTTCGTTTATTACGCGAGGAGGGTATCATCATACACGTCATCATCATCACCTTTCTAACCGCGCTGCCACGCAACTCCACTACATACGGATTCACTGGCAGAGCTGTTCGATTCGCCATCTTGAAATGGAACGCACGAGTTTTCTCACACGTGGACGCAGATGAAATCTTGGTGGCGCCATGCGGCAGCTATTTTGAACGTTGCGATGGAGGTGACGGGTACACGCCAGCCAGTAGCCCTAGCCTCGTACGTTGCAGAGGTCCCAACGTTGTACTCCCGGTGGCACTGCACAGTCCATTGGCCGCGGAAATAATCTGGAGAGAGTTCGCGGGTATAACGCACAAGCACGTGATAATTCGAGCCCCCCCCCCCCCCCCGCCTCAGTCGCCGTATAACTCAATGATTGGACTTGAGAAGCAGTAAGTCGACCTCCCTACACTTTACTCAATATTAGATTTGATGGAAGGAGTCGACAAATACGTAACAAGGGGACGGGGCTCATAGCCCTTAGACTGAAGGCAATGTAACGGAAATGGAAAAATAACTGGCCCAGTTTCGTTTCTCAGCGGACTGGATTGATTTTCTGTACGTTGGAGTCTTTTAGTACGAACGTAAAAAAAAACAATCAGTACGCGATTCAGCGGATAACAACCTCAAACCTTGCCTTTTTTACGGACACAAACAGTTATCTGCCGTCATTGTTGAAACGTTTTGACGATTAAAAACTGCGCGTGCCCACGGTCTGTGTACATAGACCTAATTTCCATTCATATACAACATATAACATATATATGATGGTCGTGGTGGTGGTGGCGGGTGTCGTCCGTCTGCGTCCTGGGCGTCAGGTGGCACTTGTCTCCGTGTGATGGGCTGTCGGTGGTGACGGGTATCGTCCGTCTGCGTACTGGGCGTCAGGTGGCACCTGTCCCCGTGTTTTGGTGTGGCGGTGGTGGCGGGTGTCGTCCGTCTGCGTCCTGGGCGTCAGGTGGCACTTGTCTCCGTGTGATGGGGTGGCGCTGGTGATGAGGGTCGTCCGTCTGCGTCCTGGGCGTCAGGTGGCACTTGTCTCCGTGTGATGGGCTGTCGGTGGTGACGGGTATCGTCCGTCTGCGTACTGGGCGTCAGGTGGCACTTGTCTCCGTGTGATGGGCTGTCGGTGGTGATGAGGGTCGTCCGTCTGCGTACCGGGCGTCAGGTGGCACTCGCCTCGGAGCGAACACTCGCCTGAGAGCCACCGCTGCCCGCCGCCGCCGTCATCATCCATGGCCGCCACGGCGGGGACATCTGCGTTGCACCGGGTGGCTCTCCCAACCATGTCAGCAGTCAGCATTCGCTCATCCCGGTAACCTTTGCTAACGAACGCTGTGCGTCGGCGGACGTCTTTGTGCCGCGCACCGTCGCGCTCCGCCGCGTTCCGCGCGCGCGCGCCAGCGTCCGAGCACCTCTGCATGGCAGGCACTGTGCTTGTTAGGGAGTTTGCCCGTGAAAACTCGATGAGATTGACCCCCGCTAATAAGCGGTATAGTCCGCAGTTATATTCCACGACAGAAGAAGCAGCCCCCCACCTGTCGGTCACAGAAGCACCATAAACAACGTGTTTTTGCTGCCTACAGATCAACCGGTTGACCGGGAAAGCCCTGAATAACGCCAAACGAGTGCCATTACAGAGTCTGATTAAAGCTGGTGGTTACTTAGAGAAGCCGATCAAAGCGTAGTGTCAGTGCAGGGTGATACGTGACGTTGTGTCGGTGCCGGGTGATACGGGACATTGTGTCGGTGCCGGGTAATACGGGACGTTGTGTCAGTGCAGGGTGATACGTGACGTTGTGTCGGTGCCGGGTGACACGGGGCATTGTGTCGGTGCCGGGTAATACGGGACGTTGTGTCAGTGCAGGGTGATACGTGACGTTGTGTCGGTGCCGGGTGATACGGGGCATTGTGTCGGTGCCGGGTAATACGGGACGTTGTGTCAGTGCAGGGTGATACGTGACGTTGTGTCGGTGCCGGGTGACACGGGGCATTGTGTCGGTGCCGGGTAATACGGGACGTTGTGTCAGTGCAGGGTGATACGTGACGTTGTGTCGGTGCCGGGTGATACGGGGCATTGTGTCGGTGCCGGGTAATACGGGACGTTGTGTCAGTGCAGGGTGGTACGTGACGTTGTGTCGGTGCCGGGTGATACGGGGCATTGTGTCGGTGCCGGGTGATACGGGACATTGTGTTGGCGCTGGTTGATACGGGACATTGGGTTTGTACCGGGTGATCCGGAACGTTGTATTGGTACCGGGCGATACGGGACGTTTTGGTGGTGCCGGGCGATACGGGACGTTGTGCCGATCCAGGGTGATCTGGAACGTTGTGCCGGTGCAGGGTGATACGAGACGTTGTGTCAGTGCAGGGTGATACGCGACGTTGTGTCGGTGCCGGGTGATACGGGATGTTGTGCCGGTGCCGGGTGATACGGGACGTTGTGTCGGTGCCGGGTGATACGGGACGTTGTGTCGGTGCCGGGTGATACGGGATGTTGTGCCGGTGCCGGGTGATACGGGACGTTGTTTTGGTGCCTGGTGATACGGGCCGTTGTGTCGGTGCCGGGTGATACGGGACGTTGTGTCGATGCCGGGTGATGCGGGACTTTGTGTCGGTGCCGGGTGATACGGGACGTTGTGTCGGTGCCTGGGATATGGGACGTTGTGTCGGTGCCGGGTGATACGGGACATTGTGTCGGCGCTGGATAATGCGGGACATTGGGTTTGTACCGGGTGATCCGGAACGTTGTATTGATACGGGGCAATACGGGACGTTATGGTAGTGCCGGGCGATACGGGACGTTATGCCGATCCAGGGTGGTCTGGAACGCTGTGTCGGTGCCGGGTGATCCGGGACGTTGTGTCGGTGCCGGGTGATCCGGGACACTGCGTCGTTGCCGGGTGATACGGGACGTTGTGTTGGTGCCGGGTGATACGGCACGCCGCCGGTTAGTCGGTCGTGCTCTTGTTGCGACGCTAGTTAAGGGCGAGCGTCCACCAGCTCTGGTGTTCCTCGTCGTTCCCAGCTATACCATTGGCAACAAGTTTCGCGGTCGTTTTCCGTTTGTTCAGTTTGGAACACGTTTGACGCTCGTTGTCTGCTCATGCAGTACAAGTTGCGAACTTCGAATGTTTAAGATGTAAAGTACTTTTGCAAATGGCTTGTAGCTTGAGTAGGGGACGCGCCCGTCGTCGAGGGAGCGCTGGGGCTTTGTAGGGGAATAACGGGGCTTCTGGTTTCACTCTCCACGTTCGAAAAGCTACTCTCCGTCCGTAAATAATTGCCCCGTCTGGGCTGGCTCGTGTCCTCGTCCGTTCCCGCCTCGGGCCGAGCTGTGCGGCGCCGTTTGACCTCTGACGCGGAGCTTCGCCAGGCGCGCCCGGCCGCCAGGCGGTGGCGTGCTATACCGGACTGGTGGGGTCCGCCTCCCGGGAGATCGTCCAGCGGGCAGGCCGAGTGTCGCTCCTCGAGGGTCCGCGCGGCCCCCTGTGGAGCGTGCCGATGTCGCCCCTCGGGGGTCCGCGCGGCCCCTGTGGAGCGTGCCGAGTGTCGCCCCTCGGGGGTCCGCGCGGCCCCCTGTGGAGCGTGCGAGTGTCGCCCTCGGGGGTCCGCGCGGCCCCCTGTGGAGCGTGCCGAGTGTCGCCCTCGGGGTCCGCGCGGCCCCCTGTGGAGCGTGCCGAGTGTCGCTCCTCGGGGGTCCGCGCGGCCCCCTGTGGAGCGTGCCGAGTGTCCCCTCGGGGGGTCCGCGCGGCCCCCTGTGGAGCGTGCCGAGTGTCGCCCCCCGGGGGTCCGCGCGGCCCCCGGTGGAGCGTGCCGAGTGTCACCCCTCGGGGGCCCGCGCGGCCCCCTGTGGAGCGTGCCGAGTGTCGCCTGGGGACGGCGGAGTGCGGTATTGTCGCCAAGGCACCGGGCGCAGCTCCCCTCGTGTCGGTGTGTTTTGACACGGTCGCCAAGTGAAGCCGACGGGAAGGGAAGGCGACAGGAACGCATCGACCGCTAGTCCCGAGTTGCACGGCTGACTCTGGGCTGCCTGTGGCTGCCACTCAGCTTCGATTATGACCTGCTGGTGAGAGGCGTAGAAGACTGGCCATTGAGCGCCAGAACACCACTTACCGCGACTGGAGTCGCTGTACCCTTTGGCAGCCGATGGTGCCATGGTGGGACCGTCAGGCAACTTAACAAACAACAGGGCCGGACGCAATCAACCAGTGTGGTTGACACGCCATGAAGCTAAAAGTACATGGTAGCATTATGCGCATGCGCGACAGACGTCTCTCGGCCCTTCTGTCTATAGGGCCGATGTTGCATCTTACGTTTACGATACGGCCATTCTCCAAACGAATGGCCGTATAAGTCAACCATTTTAATCCGGTGAAAGTGGCGCGCTAATCTTGACACAGAGCCGGCGTCGTAGATCACACTAGGAACATAACGGCGCGGTACCAGTCCGCTGTCGTACGATTCATATGTCTTGCTCGTCCGGTGCCAGTGTTACACAGGCTTCGGCTGCGTCGTCGCACACCTTCATAATGCGGTGATTTCTTTGTGTTGCCGTGTGTGGCATTTTTCTGGAATTGTCACATCCGCGCACACGCTGTTTACATGTTGGTGTGGCTGTGGAATTTAGAGTTTTACGTATATGTCTTTGGCTCGGGTTTTAGCAATTGCTAATGGGAATAGCAATCGACGATCGACTTCACTCCGGGTGTGTAGGTCCATTCGTTATGGAGGACTCTGGTGCCTGTCGGGGCGTGGAGAGTTAGCTCGTACGTCTCCAGGCCGCACCGGCACCGGCCGTCGGCCGTCGGCCGGGCGGCAGGCTGACATCGAGCGCGGCCCGCCAGCAGCGGCGCCTTTTGAGGATGTGGTGTGCCTGGCATCATAATTATCACTTGTTTGTAGGCTTACATACATTCCGCAGCGTGGAGGGTGGCGAGGGGACACCGTCAGCCAGTTGTATCTGCACCCGATGTGTTGAATAGAAAACACCGAGGCGAGACGGTAGGTCCCTCGTAAGCGGCCCACAGCTTCACCGGCTCATCTTAAAGCATTCCTTCACCGCCGACCTGTCATATTAGGTCAAATACAATCAAAAGGATTTTGCCGTCCCTTTGCTGCTACTGATGTGCTCACCATTGGGCTTAAACAAGCTTGGTTATTTAGTACAAATCGTTATTAAAAAGTAGTAGCTAGTGGGTAGCGAAAATAAAGGTTGTAGGAGGTCCAATACCATGAGAGGGACATGTCACAACATGCAGACTCGGGCAAACCCAGGCAAAGTTTTTGGCTGCGCACCTGCTAGCGTTATGGAGAACAGACCCGCTATCACAGCTGACTGGTCTTTCTCTCAAGCATGTAAGAAACAATACGAAAAGTCGTTAGACCACCTAGCAATAATTATATTGGCAAATATCTCATGACGAGATGAATGATGTTTTCCTTGCCAGTGCGTGCTTAACTATCTTTTCACAGACAACACCACATGTAGATGCCAAAGTGTTTAGGATCCTCTAAATAACTAGAAACACGATTACACCGCTTGATGAATTTCCAGTTTCGTTATATGTCTAATACGGCACCAAGTGTCAAATCTCTCATGTGCCCCGAGATGGAGAAAGCATTTTACAAACAGTTGGCGCATCGCGATGCTATTTATGTGGAAAAATGTGCATGACGGTAATCCTGAACATGTGACTCATCTTATCCATACATATTGCTTACACGGATATACTACCTCCGTCTAAGAATCGCACAAAGCGCCTGCATCAGTATTACCGTCCGGGAGCTAAAGTTTAATTGATTTTCGGTATTTTCCCTCTATTGATGTCATATAGTACCCAGTGTGGATATCCCCGTTGCAAGCAGTTAATACCGAAGCGTTCCACAGGTTGCGTTCTAGGGATTATGTGAGATTCCATGACTTTCAATTTTCGCATGGGACGATGGTATTGGTACTCTATTTAAGTCTGCCAGATAGAACGAAAAGGCATCCACATTTTCACTCGCCTATACGGTACTATTTTTTAGTCGGTGCAACTCTACTAAGTCTGCAGGATAGAACGAAAGGGCGTCCACATTTTCGCTGGCCTGTACGGTATTATTTTTTAATCGGTGCACTTGAGAAAACAGTTTTGACTATTTTAAACCTTTGGCCCAACGCGACGTGAATCTTCAAGAACTCATGACCACGGATGCATGTCCGTCATTTGTACATAATGTGATGACGTGTGCTGGATTGACTTCTACTCCTAAAGTTTGTCTGGCACGGCCTTGACCTCCAGTGGGACGATTTATGTACTTGGCCGAGGCGAAGATCACGCACATTGGTGACCACGTAATCACTTGACGCATTAGAGTGAGAAGGCGAATAAGTCAGGTGTTTACAGGTCAAGGGTGGCTTACGGAACGGCGATTTTCCACATTTTCGCCTTGTGGACCCTTGAGAAAGTGCGTTGTGCTGCATTCTACAGTTCGTCATGCACATTTGGGTAAATTGTAGCGGTGGGCGTCAGGCCTCGTCCGGGCGAGCGACAGAGCATCGTAGTTAATGTCGTAAATCGTTTGTTTATTTTTGTCACCATACTTTTTACAGCAAGGCCGGGTCTGTGGCGCTTAACGTTTGCAATTTAATGTGATCGGCCGACAACTCCAGGAGATTGCCCGAGAGCTGACGTGACGGGGTTTTGAGCAGCGGCTGGGGGCGCCGCTCGCGATCAGGGCGGCGGGTGCTCGAGGCGAGGCCCGTCCTCGCCCTCAGACCCCGCAGCTAGAGCCCGCCACCCACCGATGCCCAGCCGCCCGGCTCCGACAGCCATTGGCTGTGAATTATTTCTGGGTTACTGGCGCTGGTTCGGCTGTTGTGCGCCGCGGGTATAGGAGCGCGTGGGTTATTGGCAACAGTCGGAACTTACATCCAGCAGAAATCACACTTTCGAGTAGCTGAGCACGCGGTGAGTCTTATGATATGTTTCAGTCGGTCTCTACATAGAAAGGCGTTTTTCAGTAAAGATTTGTCACCATGTGTTTTGATCTGCTGCGACTTGCTGTATTTGCGCTGCTAATGTTGCGTCACGTTTAATGTGCATGAGTAGCGAGGTCCGCACTAGCCGCTGATCGCCCTGCGCTAGGCTCTGATTGACTGGAAGCCGTCCATGTATTTGGCTGTATCGATCTGTCGGGCCAATATGCCATGCCTGCCGTCTGGTGCCGGAGTGATCCGTTTCTCCAATCAACTCATCGAACTAGACATAAATGAAACATGCCAGAAATATTAGCCGCGTTATCGAGGCAGACATACAGTTGCGGCTCACCTCTGCTAGTGCAGTGAGTGTTGTTGCCCTGTCGCGCTGTATTATACAGCATCAAGTCCCAAGTGATGCCGCCGGCGTGTGGGCGTGCGGCGTGAATATTCATTGCCGGCTGCGGGTGGTGGGCGGCGGCGCGCCGAGTGGGCCGGTGCTGACCCCTGCGCCGGAAGGCGCATGTCGCGGGGCCGGTGCGTCGGAAGAGTTGGCTCAGCTCGGCTCGGGCCTCCGGCCGGCCTGCGAAGTATGTTATGCGCCACGCATTGTTCCCATGGTTGACAGGTAGCCGGCGAGGGTTGACCCTCGGCTAGTTGTTAGCTAGCCGCTTATGTTGGTCGAGCCGAACAAAAGGCTCATTCAGACTTCAGTTCACGCATGATACATCTCTTCACACATAATACACTTATCACGATGGTCACACATACACCTGTTGACATAATACCTGTTCACAGAAACCTGCAACAAACGGATCACATTCAAACATCACCTCCCTTCCAGCATGCATGACCATTAATGTTTGAATTATTAAGTGTTTGACTGATCTCAAATGCGTTGAATGATAACACAGCAACGATATGCCTGGCTATCCTTGACTCCTGTGTGAGCTATAGCCTCAAAAGAGCAGCCAACGCATCCCAAAACCCCGTGTTAAAGGGTATACGGGGCGTTTAAAACAGCGATGATTGCGCTCATTTTTCACTCTGTCCGAGCTTTCATGTTTGATAACACTGCCTTCTGGCCTGACATTTCCCACTCAAATAGCGTGGCACAAATTGAATTTCGGGACGTCGCCAGTTATTTACCGCTCCATTTAGGCCGTTGATGCATTCGCAATTGCCGTCCGCGGGGTGCTGATAGTATTAATGTCGATAGGTAGTCAGCGGTCATCTGGCGACGAACTTCACTCGGTGTTTGCCGCGCTCGATAGAACTACCGAGGCGGATAAGCGGGACGCCGTGAGGACACAAAATAAAGCGAGAACGAGGAAAGAAGGGCTTAGTTGATGTCTGTGTGCCACTGCCCCTTGCGCTTTGAGATGCTGTTCCCCGGTGCCTTGCATACCCACGACCACGCGCGTGATCCAGTCCAGCCTGGCGGCGGGCTGACGTGGTCATGCCTGGCACCACCGGCGGCGGCAGAATCTCCGGTCGTGCCGCGTGCAGAGACACGTGATCTCACGCCGCATCACCAGCTGACGGTGGCGGTCGTGCCGTGTGCTTGCGCCGCGCTCGGTCGGCGGTGCCGTGACGCCACGGCCTGTCTCCGCCGTCAGGTACCCCAACATCGAGCTGACATACGAGGTGGCCGACAAGGAGCGGCTGCGCTCCGGCCACCCGGTCCACCTGGTGGTCAGCCTGGAGCGCGAGGACGACGTGGTCGGCCCGGTCATCGCGCCCTTCTTCCCGCAGGTGAGCGCCCTTCTTCCCTCACGTGAGCGCCGTTCTTCCTGCAGGTGGGCACGTGGTGTGGCGCCGGCGACGCGTCAGTCGCTCGGTCGGTCCGCCCCGGCCGGAGGCGATATCCGTTCGGTTCGCCGGCCGGACGAGCGGAATGGCGGCACATTATCTCAATGATGCCACAATGGCGGGCCGGTCAGACGGCGGCGGGAACGCTTGGCCACCGGCCAGGGGAGGATGGTCGGCTGGCACGAGCGGCTCGGTCTCTCCTCGCCGCCGCCTAACACGGCCGTCTCACGGGGCAGGTGCCGCTCCGCCGGCCGGGTCGGCTCAGGATCAGGCGCTGCCGTCAGCTGATCGTTCGGCCGGCCAGCGGGCGGTCAGCTGACTGTTGGCTCAGCTGATTAGCTTAAATGACGTCCTCAGCTTAGCTTAGCTTAAAAAGCTGCTGCTCAGCTTAAATGGGATTTTTCATGTTTGAAGATATTGAAGCAAGGATCAGGTATGCTAAAATAATCTCACTAAACTATCGGTTCACGTGTAAATGAAAAAGACTGCTCTGGTTAATGCAATGGCGGGATGTGAATGACATTATTATGGCGCCATGGATGCCTGGGTGACCTTGAAATAGTAGCCCTGAAATAGTATGCACATTTTCGCGGGTTTGTAGCTCAGGAATTAGACGAGTTTAGGTCTTGACAAGGGCAGGGCTGTGAACTGCGCTGAATTATCTTCAAGATGGCTACTTCAGTTCAAAACCCCAGACAAATGTGGAACACTCTTTAAGGGGATTGGGCACAGCGTGTTTGAGTTAATGACTAGAACGTCGGGCGCACTTCTGATTCCCTGAGCAGTCTTATCGTCTGGGATAATTCGTATATAATTGATGCCAGAAGTTTTTTTCTTTGCACTACGATAATTAGGCCAGCTTTTGCTCCTCGCTCGGCATTTGTGGGCTGTGAGTCCCTATAGTGGTGTGCCCATTATGACGATGATGATACCTGTCCAGTGCCCACGCGGGACCGTAATTAGCATACAGATCGAGCGGCACCACCACGCGCCACACGCTACCAAACTGTCCCCGGAGTCGCTTGTGACCATGAGCACGTTTTGAGTCGTCGAGTATTGATCATGTAGCGAATGCTTGCTTGATGACGTCGCTGAACCAGTTTAACCAGCTTGAGCTGGTGCATTGCAGACGATTATTGTCGGAACATGAATTCCTCACTCACAGTTCCGAACCACCTGAGGCTCAAGGCCTTTCTTGCACCCATTAAAATCAGAGTTCTCTGGCGGTTAGCGTCCCGTAACTAGTGGGCCGACCTTGAGAAAAACGTACGCCTTCAGATTCGGATTTTCAAGACCCAACAGACCCCCACCATCTCGCCAACGTGCGTTTTTAGCCTCAGGGCGCGGGCATTACCTAGACTAGTAGTGGACTGTTTCAGCTGTCCAGCCCAGCCCGCTGGACCATTTATACTCCAGTTCGCTGGGAGCCATTGTCAGTAGCGAAATGCATGTGCGGTGCGTGCCCGCCTCCCAACCGGGCGGTGCGTTACAACTGAGTTCGATGCTACCCGGGGAGCCACGCCCGCTCTCTGGAATTCCGCTTTCAGTGCAGTGTTCCTTCCGTGAAAGGCTTGCAAAGCTGGGTAGAAATAAAACTGACGATACGACAAAAACTCACATGAATACTTCACTGTTTGTTTATTTCAGCGGTGAAAACTTGCTGTGTATCATGTTTATGTGATGGCATACTTGAATTATATCATTGTATGTGTGACCGTCTTTACATTACGTCGTGCTTCTTTGTAATTTTTCACCTGTGCCTGCCCTGCTTACGCTGTGTTAGATGTAACTTTCAAAAATTAAAAAGTCCGTTGAGACCCGGATTTCAGGGTAAAAGATGTGCGATGAATGCAATGAACCTAAAGTTTCAGTGCACCGGATGCACCAAATTATGCTATTTTAGGTACTGTTTTAAATCATGATATAATAGCTTTAAAGATGTTATCACGATTTGTGACCACATCTGGGCGTTGCTTTACGCGGTCCAAAACTCCTCTTGTTCGGCTCGAGTTACGCGGTATCTTTCCCTCTATATGCAGCGTAAGTGTGGATGGCCCCTCTTCAGATGTTTCGAATTTGTTACTAAGATCCCAGTCTTTTCACATGTCATACATTCAAAACCAAACCAGACAATCAAGACTGGTGATGTCTAAAAATTATTACGTGGCAAAAGATTATAACTGAATTACGTTCAAATCACGGCGAAGTATGAGAGCTCCCATGACGACACACCGTCTCCAGGGCTTGGCGTCAGTCACCACGACCCCAGGGCTTGACATCAG
The DNA here is from genome assembly GCF_011947565.3 of Pollicipes pollicipes. Classification (NCBI taxonomy): domain Eukaryota; kingdom Metazoa; phylum Arthropoda; class Thecostraca; order Pollicipedomorpha; family Pollicipedidae; genus Pollicipes; species Pollicipes pollicipes. The sequence continues at coordinate 58,561,398 of NW_023597054.1, read as the reverse complement.
TCGCCGCGACCCCAGGGCTTGACATCAGTCGCCACGACCCCAGGGCTTGACATCAGTTACCGTGACCCCAGGGCTTGACATCAGTTGCCGCGACCCCAGGGCTTGACATCAGTCGTCGCGACCCCAGGGCTTGACGTCAGTCGCCACGACCCCAGGGCTTGACGTCAGTCGCCGTGACCCCAGGGCTTGACGTCAGTCGCCACGACCCCAGGGCTTGACATCAGTCGCAGCGACCCCAGGGCTTGACGTCAGTCTCCACGACCCCAGGGCTTGACGTCAGTCGCCACGACCCCAGGGCTTGACGTCAGTCGCCGTGACCCCAGGGCTTGACGTCAGTCGCCACGACCCCAGGGCTTGACATCAGTCGTCGCGACCCCAGGGCTTGACGTCAGTTGCCGCGACCCCAGGGCTTGACGTCAGTCGCCGCGACCCCAGGGCTTGACATCAGTCACCGCGACCCCAGGGCTTGACACCAGTCGCCACGACCCCGGGGCTTGACATCAGTCACCGCGACCCCAGGGCTTGACACCAGTCGCCACGACCCCAGGGCTTGACACCAGTCGCCACGACCCCAGGGCTTGACATCAGTCGCCGCGACCGGGCCGCCCGACCCATTCGGGTCGTGATCGAGATCCTATGATTGGCGACGGCGGGCGGTTCCGGGGCGAGGCCGCACGGAATGAAAACGCCGGGCACCACGCCCACGAGCGAAAAGTCGCGGCGCCGGCGTGTCCGCCCGTGGTACGCGGTTGATGCGCTGTCACAGCAGTGCTTGGACTGACAGCCCAGGATCCGGGATGACTATCATGTCTGTTCTCGGGATTTTTTCGATGCCGGTGTGCCGTTTGAGGAAGTGCATTTACTGAACGAGGTCCACTAAACGAGCAGCTGAGGTTCGGTTGGGGCAGTGGTTAGCTGCGCGTCTGGGGAACCAGAGGTATGGGGTTCGATTCCCTCGGTCCCCGCCCTATTCGCAAGGGTGAGAGACATACGACATCACGTAGGCTCACGAGCTGAATGGGTCGTTGTCATTAGGGCTTTACGACGCCCTTAGCTACTCAGGCTATATGACGTCGCCTACCTTCACCCTGGCAAGGAGGGCGGGCACCTGTGAAGGGACGGATCGAACCTGTACCTGTACCTGGTTTCCCAGACGTGCAGTGCTTAACGCGGACGCGTTAACCACTGTGCCATCGGCACCCGCTGAAGGGATCGTAAAGGTCCAACGACAACTGAAAGGGCTGGCAACTTTAACGTAAGTTTGATTGATTTGTGCTGAACATAAACAGCGCCGTGCGGAGGTTGCCACCGAACATCATTCAGCGGATATACACGCTGCTCGGACCGGATACCATTCTGCCCTCGTACAACTTGACGCGCAGAGTCTGTTTATATATCTTCCAGTCAGCGTGTGCCTGCCCGTTAGTTTTTACTGTTAGTTTAACTTCACAGTCTGCTTATGCCTGATCCTAAGGTTTTTACACAAAGTGCTCACGACAGCTGTTTGAAAGTGTCCCGTCCTGAGGGTTGACATTACCGAGCAGCACGTGGCGAAGAGCGAGCGGATTGCGACGGAAGGTCACGGATCCCCCAGTGTCCTGAACACATCGATGTTGTCACCCTGATTGACCTGCTCACCCACACGGATCCCCCAGTGCGCTGAACACGTCGATGTCGTCATCGTGGGTGACCTGCTCACCCACACGGATCCCTCAGTACCCTGAACACGTCGCTGTCGTCATCGTTGGCGACCTGCTCAGGCCCACGACTCAAATTTAGTGCCCCCAGTTGAATAGATGTAGCTTCAGCTGCCTGCCGTCGTCTGGTTGTGTCGGCCGCGACCGCGCCAGCTCGGGCGGCCGTCAAGCCCGTTGGAGTTCTGCGCCGGATCATCACCGTATCTCCGTCGCGTGCCCGCATCTGGCATCGGAGCGCCGTCGCCGATCCGGGCACGGCTCACTGTCCCGCGTCAAATCACGCCGACCCGGCGCGGACGCTGGGGCTGACATCCGAGCCAGGCCGGCTGGTCGTCTGCGCGCCCGCCGGCCGCCACGCGGCGCGTGACGCCGTCTCCCGGCTGTGCCGTGCGGCGCCGGGGCGCCACACGTGGTGCCTTCCCAGGGGCTCGGCTCGTTGCGCCGCCCCGCCACTGACCTCGGCCCGGCTCAGCCGCAGTGCCCGATGCATTGCGGCAGATTTCCTCAGGGGCGTGTTGGCGCGCTCTGCCCCGCGCTGCCGTGCCCCTCGACCCCTGTTCGTGAGATGGGTCGCGGGTCGACTCCGCGGCGGTCTGCATGCCGTCTCGTCGTGTGGATTTAGCCCGGCTTTCCGCTCGCCACGTGCGCCGGGGTCGAGTGCGGTACGTGTGCTGGATCCGTGTTTCGATTTCCCCGCCGGCTGGGTAGGCTGTCTGACCGACAAGGCTGAGCGCGCGGCCATTTGGCGGGTCCGTGATCGGAAGACGGCTGTGATTCGTGGTGTGAAGGGAACGAAACTCGCAGTCATTGAGCTCGCAGTTGTCATCTGTGGGGACCTGGGCTATTCGTGTCGACCGTCGTATGGTGCGCCCGTGTTCCATCGTCGCGCAATGCGGACCCCCCCCCCCCCCCCCCCATCCTGTCATGCAAGTATTCCAACAGTTATGCGAGGAACTCACCGGCAACTGCGTATGCTGCCCAGCCCCCTGACTGGCAGCGCATAAGCTTGGTGCAACTTGAAACGAATGAGCTATTTGTGGTAGGCGCTGCGACACGGATGGCGTCTGTCGATGTATGCAGTCAAAGCTGTGATTTAACGTGCCGTCAAACGTGAACTGCTCTCTCGTATCTCTTGTTCAACGCCCTGTTCTTGAGGAGTGCAGTCATGCCAAAATTCCCTCAGTTCAAAATTCCCCACTCACTCACACTTACATTCACGCCCTCTAGCTTTTGGTCTTCCTCTGGCTCCCTCAGGTATATTGTTATTGTAGCGGGTAGTAGGTTTACACAAATTTATGATGAACAGACGACAGATCCGCATCCAGCGCAGTGTTCTGGTCACGTTGGCCGTGTGTGCCAGCACCAATCGAGCCCGGCCTCTAGGCTTGTGCCCACTCACTCTCGAAATCACTGCGCCTTGGGCGACTCCCTGAACAAACAGTGCTGCTGTGGTGGCATGCTGGTGTGGCGGCGGTCTAGTCCGCCGGGCTGTAGTATTCCTGTGCAATGCTGGGCCCGTCATATCATATCATGGCCGTCAACCCGAAATGGTGGACCAGTGCAGCACCCAGTTTGAGCCAACAGCGAAGATGTAGAAAGGTTGGCAACACGCGTGCGTTGGGAAACTAAAAGAAGAAACATGATTGTGTTTGTTCTTGCAGTCGGACTTGTTGGCCGTGTCTGCTCTTAGCGTGGGCGAGTCCCAGATGAGAGGAGGTCGTCTCCGTGACGGGCGTTGCCAGCGCCGGCCGCCTGCGACGCGTCAGGTCCGCACGGCTGCCCGCCTCGCCAGCGGCCCGGCGCTGTCTCGCCCGAGCCGCCGACGTCAGCCGACGCGACTGACGCGTGACCCTATTGCCCGGTAGCGACGCGACGAGGGCTGGTGGCTGGTGGTCGGCGACCCCAAGACCAACTCGCTTATCTCGATCAAGCGGCTGACGTTGCAGCAGAAGGCCAAGGTGAAGCTGGACTTCGTGGCGCCGTCGCCAGGTGAGGCCCGCACGCGCGTGCTGCGGCCGGCCGGGTGCCGGAGCGGGGTCGCCCGCGCAGCCGGTACGTATCGACCACGGGCAGTGTCAGCGCCGCCGCCCGGCCGCCCGGCGCCCGCGCCCCTGACAGCCGACTCGGATATGTGTGCGCACGAGCTTGCGCTGGTCACGCCACAGGAGACCCGGGCCGCCTGTGAGAGCCCGCTGTATGTGCTCGGGAGATACGGGCTGGTGCTGCGGCACTACGTCCTTTGTGGCTGTCGGGCTTGGCAGGACTTCAGCGTTTTAGCATAGATTGGTGCTTGGTGTTGAGTACTTCCTTTATTTGTATCGATGCTGGACGTCACAGGCTGATGAGTGACCAAGTCGTGTTGCGAAGAGTCTGTGCGGTCGACCTAAAGCTGGTCATGCGAGCGAGGTCGCAGCCCGAATAAGTGTTGCGTGAGCCATGAGATCAATCTGAGCTTGAGCTGCCTGCCCCAGCTCGTTCATCCCTTTTGTAAATGAAACGTGACGCTCATCATCGCTCACCCTTTTGTAGAGCGTCAGCGACTGCAAAGGCCATCGTGGCGCTTAGGGGGTGGGGCAACCGGGGTTCGAACCCGCCACCGTGCCAAACCATGTCTTTCGCAATGCGCTGTGCTGTTAGATACACACAGAACATGGTTAAAATTTACACGCAAATCTAAGTTTACTGCAACGCCAGAGTGGTTTCAACTGAAAGCCGTGATGTGCTGAACCGGGTTCTCATTAGGAGTTCTTAAAACAGCCTTTTAAGTTGGGGGAGGGGAGGGCGGAGTATGGATCCTTCTCATCTGTAAAATGAAGGAATTCACTTAAGTCCCAAAGGATGAGTTTCAATGTTCCAAGTGACAAGCCATGTCCGCCCTGGACCTTGAGTGAATGGATTGGAATAATAAAAAAAAAAACAATGCTCAAAGCTTGCTGGGAAATGAATATAATGAGCCAATCTTCCGATCCAGATTCTGGCGTCTGTGTTCAATTTACATATTTGTCTCCGGCTTGTCAGTGTTTCCGTGACAGACTTCGTCTCGCTCCTGATCCTGTCACCCTTCGCCCCCCCCCCCCCCCAAACCATCCGGGTATTTTTTCAGCTGACCCGCCGTCGTACGTTGCAGGCAAGCACACATACGTGCTGTACTTCATGTCAGACTCGTACATGGGCTGCGACCAGGAGTACAAGTTCTCGCTGCAAGTGGGCGAGGCGGACAGCGACAGCGGCAGTGGCAGCGGCAGCGACTGAGCTGCAGCGGCAGCGGACGGTCTGCCGTGCCGCACACCGCTAGTGGCCCGTGTGCGGAGGCGGCGGTGCCGAGCTGTGAGCGGACTAGTGCGTGGCCGTGTCTCCGTTTCTGTATGCGCGGTGGCGAAGCCCCGGCTGCGGCTGGAGCGCCGAGCGTGCGGCCCTGCGCCGGCCGCGATCCTGCGCGGACCCCCGACGGCACGTCGCCGCCCGCGCCATCGGCCGTCAAATAAATCATCACTCACCCTGCCGTCGTTTGTCTCGAGCTTTGCATTCTGAGCGGCATCGACGCGGCGCCGCGGCCGGGCCGGAGCATTCATCAGGCTGGGGTGGCGGCGGGCCGACGGCCGGCACCCGGGCCGTCGCCGCGGCGCGCGCGCGGCACGCCACCGCCTCGGGAGTGTTGACGGCGCGAGGTCAGGCGCGGTTACTGTCTCCGCCCGCGTTCAGCCGATGCCACCGCGGCCGGGCGGCGCGATTAATAGCCACATTTTCCACATTTTGGTGTTAACTGCCACACGTTTACACTCGCAAATGCCCTTTTTACACAAACCTTTCGCTTAGTAGTGCGCGTGTTCGCACATAATGCACCTCTTCACACGTAATACGCCTGTTTTACTTGTCACACATACACCTGTTCTCATGCCTGTTCACAGAAACCTGTTTATAGACGGATCGCATTCCCTATTGCGACGCTACCAAATGAACTGTTCCCTAACATAAAACATGCAAAATGTCCTTTTTGCGCCTCCGGCAACGCTGGCACTGATCGTTCTCTTTGGTTCCGGGCAGGTGGAGCATACGTCTTATTGGTATAATCCTGTGCAGAATTATGAACTGCCGCCATTTCAGTTCGATGTCATTTGTTGTGAGCCAATGATCTGTATATTTCAGCCCACTCATCCTGGTCCGCTATTCGCAGGTCGTGCTCCGATTTCCTCTGGGAACTCACAGGTTGTGAAATACGTGCTGCGGGCAGCATTGCGTTATAACCTGGCTTTGCTGTTCCTATGCACTCAAGTTGAGTAGCTCCAAAGCGTTCGGAAGACTTACAGCAGTAGGCTTTTCTTGGGCTAAGACACTTCCAGAGCGGTGTAAGGCGATCTGAAATCTTTTTGCGTTGCAATCGTTCTGTTGCTTTGCAGCCTGACAAAACTTTAGACGGGGCTTTTAGCATCGTCATTCAGCAAGGACTTTTCGCCTCCCTAGTCAGGTGCAAGGTGCTGGACTCGTTATCCAGTACCATTGGGGACGGGTCCCACGGCGGGCGCGTTGTTTGGCCGGGCCGGGATGGAGAGGCTAGCTGAAAGGATGACATGGCGTCCGTGCCGTAGTGCTGCGCGGCACATCAGGCTTTCGTAGTCCTACCCGGCGAAATGGCGAAGACAAAGCCATCCGTTGAATTTGGACGACATGACCTGGGTGACTGGTTCAAGGTGTACGCGACAAGCTTTCTTAGAAGTGCTCTGAGCCCGCAGGCTTCCATACAAATCCACTCAGAATACGTTTATCAAGAAAAGAAAAGCAAACAACTAATCTCCAGCGTATCCGCGTCCTGCAGACGCTGGAAACAGCGGATCTCTATTTGCAGAAGTAACAGTGCTGTGCGCTGGCCCTTATGCGGCTCCGCAAGGATATATACTGCGTGATAGGCCAAGGCCGGTCAGCTGGCTGCGCAAGATACAATTTCCATCGGACGCTGAAACATTTACCGCTCGTGTGCCGTCGCTCGTGATGTACGTCCAAGGCCAAAATTTCGGCAGTGGCTGTCGCCTTAAATATTTAGCTTGTTTGCAAGCACGTAGAACACACGTTTGTATAGCGTGGTCTTGCAAATGTTTACAGCCTACTCGCTTCGTGAATACGCTGTGTCTAAAAATGACTCATGCCTTTCTGCGTGGTTAACAACCGTGCTATATTCTGTTGGGCAGTTTTTCTTTACCTAGACGGTGGGTACGCATAATCATTTAACTAAGTCGGGATGCAGTGTAGTGCAGAATGGTGTGCTGTGGCTGAATATGCACGAAACATCAAGCTTTTTGAGGGACGGGAAACGCTTAACTCCGCATGTGGTACAGTTCCATCAGTGCATTTTTTGTTAGGATGTGCTTCCAATGCCTGTCAGCTTACTGCCTTGACCCAGGGCCGACCGAGTGAGAGGGGCGACTTGCTACCAACTGCAACACATTAACTCCGAGCAAGCGAAACACCTGCAGGTCGTGACGATGCCTTTTGAAGCATTTGAAAATTTTGAACTTAAGCGGTCAGACAGTCATGGTTTTTAAAGCTACTACGCTTGCAAAGACTGATCACAGGTTCGTGAAGTTTTTAGCACTAGAAAACGCAATATCTTGAATGTTTCCACACTGAATATCAGGCGTCCGCACGCGGGTTATCTGATGAAGTGGACCTTTCTGCACGATGGCAATATCATCACGACCTCACATACTCCATTCGATTGGCATGGAAGTGACAATGACATGGAAAATGTAAAATTTCAAAACTATATAAAGGCTGGGGCCGCAAACGCGTCTGGATCTCGACGGTCCGGCGTATCAGGCAGCACCTTCGGACAGAAGAGCAAACTAATAATGACAGCGGCAAATCAAACCGCTGGTGTTTACGGTGCTTTGGCGGGTTGATGCCAGGTCCCATGAACCAGAGCAGATGAAGCGGTGAAACAAACTGCACTGCGCGGACGGATTCATGGTCGCAGCCCACTAACGAGTGGCAAAACTGTCCGACCGGGCGGTTACTGGTGCGCCGGAAATCGACCGGAAAGCAGCCAATGACACCGTTCTCGGAACCCATCTGTAGTGTAAGACGCGTTCACTTGCACCGGGAGGTACTGAGCCATGAAGATGCACACGGGATCGCAGGACTGTCCCCGACTGTGCTCACAAATTATTAGGAGCGGAGTTTTTAAACTGTTGGAAAGGTTTCTGCGTTGATCTTCTAGGGACACTATCTTCATCAACAAGGTTCGGCTAAAAATGCTTTGCAAAACTTTACAAAATGTCTGTAAAGATGCATGTTTTCATAAAACTGCGACTGATTGGCTGTAACAAGACCATGGCTTTATAGGCAGGTATGAAGCCAGATCTTTTCGCACCGAAACGTTTCGAAATTCCAAAAAAAGTTAGCATGTCTCACAAACGCGACAGAACAAACGCAACTGTCTTGGACGCTTTTACGTTCACAGGTATGCAACACATACAGGGCTTAATGCTTAAATATGATACACGATGAATTGTTGATTACATGGTTCTAAAAACCCACGAGGCACCGATTTAAACGATAATGACACTGATATGACTATCAATGATAATGACTATATCCAACGCCCATGACCAATGCACATGGCTGATTACCAGGCCTGGTAGTCGCCAAAAAAGAATGAACTGAAGACATGGACCAAAGGAAAATGTTAATTAACGCGAACGCGACAATGAAAACTCCTTTGTCAAGCATGTCCCCGGTACCGAAGGGAGTGCTCTCGATCCCATTTCAGCCCTTTATGTCGAACTGTAGTGTCTATCCAATTGTTGAACACCTGCGAAGATAAGGGCTCTTTTGCATCGATGAAGGCCCCTGCATTTGTCTGGGACCAAACGACCGGGTCAGGGGGCCTCCGGGGTCAGGTAGGCCACCATGTACCATGTATCCCTCTAAGGGCTGGGAGATCTCGCCCATATGCCACCGGCATAACAGCCGGCAGGCACCCCGTGCTGGGACGGAATGGCTGTTCATCCCCTGATCCAACGATAATGTGGCCCCAAGTTTACTCACGAGGTCGTTTATCCTGCAAAAGTTTAGAGGCCCTATTGGTGCTGAACAAAACGGATCAGAATGAGGTCAACAATGAAAACATGCCAACACAAACGAGGTGTTCGTCCTTGTTCAGGATCAACATGTGAAACAAATTACGCAGGACAGTTTTGAGCCTGCGTGCTAACAATCGGTAGGAGTAGAAACAGCTGCCGGGGCTACATTGTCCATAAGACCGAGCAGCGTTGGCCACTGAAGCCAATACCAAGCGGTGGGCGCCTGGTGTGCGAGAACAGCCGTAGTAAAATATTGCCTTCAAAATTATTTGAAATCGGTTCATACCGTTCAGAAATTACACTGTGACGTATACTTCACTCGCAAAATTTTGAAGATATCCCCTGAAAAGAATAACAGCGACAGCAACACGAAAACTGAGATTCTCCCTTCATTTGTCCAGGTCTACCACCAACTTCCAGCACCGTTTGGCGGTGCTGTAGACGCTAATCCGTTACTATTATAAATATAATAATTGCACAGACGAAACTTACTGTCTTGGCACCTTCTAAATGTATTAATTGACGTCCTAAGGCATTTCCTCCCTCAGGCACCTAACGTTCAACGGGGTTTCCCTCCGAAACATCGTTGTTTTCGTCCACCGGTTGGCCGCCACCTAGCGTTACGACGCGAAACTGACGCCGCGCGGCCTCCGCAGACTGCAATGCCGGACATCGGGGTTTTTGTTGTTGAATTGCGAGCGCGTAAGGCCAAAACTATGCTACGTATTCTTCCACTACTCGATTCTGAATAAAAGTGAGCATTCTCAGAGCAAGACAGGTTGATGCGAATATAAATTTATGACCGCATTTTGATCTAAGATCTACGTCCACGGCGTCTTTATACGCAGAATAAACTCGGCCCAGCTTTGCAGTGCTTTCGGCTAAAAACAGTATTCTGAAAACTTGCAAAATGAATAGCACCGGTGGTTTATTAAATGCACTCATCTAACGCCTGTTTCCTTCAGTTTATAGACTTTAAAATATAAACAGAATTGCATCTGTCAGTGTCCTAGCTTGCGTTTCACGAAAAGGAATGTCCCACCTTTGAACATATTGAAGGAAGCATCAGATACGCTGGAAGAAGCTCGCTTATAACGATTGGTATACTTTTAAATGAAAAGGGCTACTCTAGGCAACATAAGCTCCACTTTAGTAAATATACTCATAAACACGTTTTTGTTTTATTTGGGCATGGCACGCTTGTATGACGTTAGATGTGCTGCCACACTGGCCGTGCGAAGTGCCGCCCTAGCACTTTCTCGTGGTACTTCAGCTCGCCAAGAGATGGCAATGGCGGTGCAGGACGTATTTGTTGAAGCAAATGTCGTTGTGTCCCCGTGCTTTTGGCCCTTTCTCGTATTGTCATAGCATATTTGCCTGCGAATTTAAGTTGTTTACTTGTAATCACATACTCGGTTGTGGACGCTATTCTTCGTCCCATTATGGCCTGATGACTCAAGGCGCATAGGGCGCTGTCCACGCATGCGTCAAATCCGTGGAGACCAACAAGTTATGGGCGCTGAATGACCGCTGCAGTCGACGCTCCCCTGAAAACCCCAAATACCAATACCGCTACTACCATGGGCCTTCTTTTAAGTTATTCGATTACAAGTCGTATTTCCGTAATATCTAGTACCATGTGCTATTTAGCATGACAGATTATTCGTATTTCCATCCTGCACTGCCTGCACAATATTAATCGAGAACCGATTGAAGTCCGTTGTATCTGGAAACCACGCTCACAAACGCCAGACATCAACGACTCGATTTTTCTTCCTGGCCTTGAACGCCGCATGGCCAGTGGAGTGGCATCATTTGAATTAAACATGTCTGACGTCATGCATGCTTGAGCGACATTCAAATAGCCCGCACGAAATAGTCTGCACATCTTCGCGGCTTTGTAGCTCAGAAACTACAGGGTTTTAGTTCTTAAGAAGTGCAGAGCTCTCCTCGAAATCAAGTGGGCTATATCCGCGACTTCTTCTTTGGGAGAAAGCGGGCCTCTCACTATGGGGGGGGGGGGGGGGGGGGAGAGAGAGGATGCTTAGACAACCCTGCGTCCCACCTCTCATTTACCAAGACTCTGGCAGCGCCTCTGCGTGGGTGAGTTCCTTGAGAACCTAGTAGGCGTACGCAAGTATAATCGCATGATCACTGATGAACCACGTCAACTAGCAACGCTGTTAAAAATTAGCCTGCGTTGCGCGTGCCATTGGTGTGACGGGTATTCCATTTTTCACGCGTTCAGAGTGGAAGGAGTAAGGGTGGCTTTCCCTTCAGAGTCAAAGCATTTGGAATGGTGCCCCAGAAGTACAGATGGCTCGCAATTTGTATGTATTTTAAAAAGCGGGGGTAAAAGGATTATCATCAGGACATCTGCATAGGCGTATTTGTGGAGGGGGTGAAGACGCTGTTCTTAAATTGTGTGGAGCACTCACATTCACAGTAACAGGTATGAATGCGTATACCTTCATATAATCTGAAATGCACATGTTTTATCGTTGAAATTTTGATGTGTTCAGAACCTGCACATAAATTGGTTGCGATAGTCACATGTGTCGTGGACACTGGACACCATTCTTGTGAATAAATGAATAAATACACAACGAATTACCTAGGCACATAATGGCAATATTGCACATCTTATTTTCCATTATGTTGCAATCGCACCACTTCAGCTTTACAAAACAAGTGCCTTTATATGACGCCGATGTAATCTGCGGGGCTGCTATGCCTGATTGCTGTGGCTACGCACATGAGCTTTAAAAAGTCGTGCAAGTACAGTGTATATAGCTATATTTTATATATGCTTAAAATGGATAACCAGAACACAAGGCCCGCAATCCGAGAAGCTTTTGGACCTGGCCCCTTATAACGACACGAATCTGCCCCTTCTCCAATAATTTTGAGAAATCGACACCCATGCTTGTAATACTTCAACTTTCCGGGAGGCTCCGGTGTTTGTTTACGCGTGTTTTCTGAACCCGAATGTCGTTTTGTGCCCATGTTTTAGCCCTTTCTTGTGGTGTTGTTTCACATTTTCTGTGATTTTGTCGTTCACTTGCCTTCATACACTCAGTTGTGGCGCTATTATTAAGTTCCTCGGGTCTCAGTCTTATTTCCGACATAACTCATACTACGATCAAATTCCTTTATGATGTAGCACAGAACGTGATTTGTGTTCGAGACTTAAACTCAACGCGTTGCATTGGTTGAGGGCCAGGTGATGCCCTTAAATGCTAGAAATTGTTGACATACCACCGACACGACTGATTCGGTAATCATCGTTGTCCTGACCTTGGGCATTACGTGACCAATGAGATCACGGCATTCGAGAGATGTTTTTTATAGAGTCATGCATGACGGGGTGACCTTGAAAAAATACGGACGAAACAGTCTGCTCAAGTTCGCGGGCGTCAAGCTCAGAAACAAGAGGGTTTAAGTCTTTAAAAGAGCATGACCGCTAACTGCCCTGCATGATCTTCAAAGAGGTGAACGACGTTTTTTTCAGTCGCCAAAACTTGTATAGTTCATTTGACATCGCTCATCGCATGTGTGCCGTGACCTGGCAGTCGATGGGCGGAATGTTTTGGTGTGCCCCACCAGCGAGGTATCGCAAAATTATATAAAACAACAGTCCAGTCCATTAACACGCGCTCGGGTGGGGGTCATAATGACGCCTCGAAGGTTTTTGTTGGAATCATTTTCGAATGGTGCGGCGTAGCCACATTCAATTTTGCATGGTAGGAAGATGAATAGCAGATCTTTGATGCAAAAAATAGACGTACCTTGTAAGGCCGCTGATCTATGGCGGATCAAAGCCAGGCCATGATCGCCGACGAGGGCATTTCTAGGGAATCGTTCGGTGTAATGCAACAACAGGACGCCAGATGAAGCCATAAACATATCAGATAGCTTTTTTGGCAAAAACAAATTGGATTTAGAATTACAACCACTTCCATTGGCCAAGCGTCAGGTATGAAGAACAGACTGAGGTCAAAACTAGCCCGCTTTTTTCTCGAGCGCTTGGTTGATGGGGGTAGTTTCTCGCCCTCATTTCGAATTCATCCATCACAGGGAATGCAACAGACATGTTCCATGGATTTTTAAAAGTCAGAGTACGTCACTTGCACAAAATGACCCAGGTGAACATCTTGTTTTTAGGAACATGCTGCCTAGCGTAATCCCTAACGCTTATCCGAATGACAAAGTGGGAGCAATCTCGTAGATATTTGGTCACCCTAACCTTTCGTGGATCAAACAAGGTCAATGCTCTTAACTGGACACCATTAAGCCTAGAACAGGTATAAAGGCTCACGGCGGTTGTATGAAAAGGTTCGGGAACACATGAGACACCAATATGGAGTTTGATCTTGTTTGATATTATTTGACCCTGAGATTACCACCCTAAAACCTCAGAATTTGGCACAAATGAGGTAAACCTACAAGCAAATCCACCCCCTCAGTATGGTGTCTCTAGCTATCTTAGTCTCTGAGTTCTTAGGGGGCCAAACTGATCCCTAACCGAACGAAGGATATTCCACCGGCCGTCCTGGCGCGTGTGAAAACCTAATGATTCTTGACATGCTTAGACTGTTTAAATGCGGATAAATCTCTGTGCTCCTCTGTCTGTTCCAGCCTGATAAATTACGCAGTTATCACGCAGTGACCCTAGCCGTTGCCGTGATCTTTGTCGTCTGCTGCGAGTGCTACGTCCACGACTAGCGGTCGCGTCTTCAATTTCATACTTTTTGGCTGGTGTTGACTTCGGCAACGCTTTCGTTTAACAAAAGCTCAGGTATGACATACGATTTCCGATATGTTTGGCAGTTTTGATTAGTGGCGCTCTCGGGGCGTAATAATTGATGATCAGTGTTGCTGGCAGTGAGATCTGTTTGCCCAAACTCCTAACACCCTAACTTTCATAAAGCTGACTTGAAATGGATGTGTTATAGCTGAATTCAAACGGATTCAACCTCACAAGGTAGTCCAATCGTTCTCTTCGCATCCCTGCTATTTGTTACGGACACTATACAAACACCGCAAAGCGTATTTAAAGTACACTCTTTAATGGCATTATCATATTTACGGCACTGCCATTTACGTTCACGCCTGTGTGTTGTGCTCAAGCTCACATTCTTAACTGCGCGAAGACTTCGGAGTAGTGGCGCAACGCTGAAGCGTAAGGGGTGTACGCGTGATTTGACGAGAGGGCGGCACAGCCCCCAAAAAATGAAAACCGAGCTCAGCACGCCGCGGGCCAGCACAATTTTGTGTGTGTGTCTTAAAACAACATCGCATGGTCTCCATCTACTCTATTTTTACGTGCATACCTGGGATATTTAACTGACAGCCCTCCCCCCCCCCCCCCCCCCCTCCTGTTCTTAAACCGAGAACGTGTTGCACAAGCGGTGGGCCTCACTCGGTGTGCCGGGTATCTGCTCTTACGGAAAAGGAGTATGTTAGCACGACTACGCTCCCACGACTGGGAGTCAGAGGACGACCGCACCGATCCCCAAGAATGTGGCATAAAGTCTGCTTTCAGAGAAGTCATGGTGGCGTGTCAAGTTATAACGTGGTAGGATCGTGGTCATGAGTGTAAAGTGCAGTCGGGTGGTATATCTTCAATCTGACTGCACCACAAAAAAGAGTGTCGGGGAATGGAGTCGACACAGTGTGGGTAGTGTGCTCCAGATTGAAAGAAATATTGGCGTGGTGTCAACTGAATGGTGTTAACCGAGCAGGGGTGAGCTGTTGGCTCCCTCCACCACAGCAGGATCCTCGTCTCGAACAAACTGACCATGCGGTGACTCGCCGCTGTAAAACCCTTTTCGAATGGCCCCACACAAACAGGCCAGCGCCGGGCGTGGTGTCACTGACTACGCTGACCAAGGTTCGTAGGGTGTAGCCCAAACCAATGTCTGATCCCGCAGAGAGCTGAGAGAGACCAACAAAGTGTGTGCGGGCAGAGCCAAAGCAATCCACAGCAGCTATTATGCCTGACGCACAACCTATACAAATCGCTCGACCTTTGCACGCGACTTTACTACAATGCATCTCGACATTTCTAATCAATTTGAGAAGATAGGGCATAAACAACTGTTGTACAAATGAAAAATGGCTTTGGAATCAGCGGGACGACTTCAGGCAGGCTTAATCGTACTTGCAAAACAGACGACAAAGAGTGTGAATACGTGACATTTTTTTAGACAACTCAAGCCATAAACGCAGGGTGTCCGCAGGGCTCCTTATTCGGATCTTTACTAGCAGTCATTCATATCGACGAACTCTCAAATCGAACACAGAATGATGTTATTTTCTTCGCTGACGACACTTTTATCCACGCCTCGTACAAAACGACTGACTCCCGCACGACCGAACGTTCACCCCACACGACCTTGACGAAATACACAAATGTGGCGGAGAATGGGCTGCCGTATTTCATACCACAAAGATAATCCGACACACATTTTCATATAAAGGCGAATATCGGTTACCAGCGCTTACATTCGGAGCCGACCCAATAGCAGTCAACGACATGTATACATGTATACATGTATACGACATGTGCGCGCGCGCGCGCGCACACACACACACACACACACACACACACACACACACACACACACACACACACACACACACACCTATACGGTTTGCGGGGCGAAGTCGGGACCCCATCGAAATGCGGCGAAGCGAGGACCGGTTCGACGCCCCTTTACATTGGTCGCAGGACGATGGGAATAAGTTCATTGATACCCGGGAGACGAGTAGGTTGCGATGGCAAACATATTAAAGGGCTGCGCACGACGGAAACGAACCCGTGTAATGCAGTGAAGTAGGGACCGATTGGCATGACATCACAATGACGTCACGGTTTACACAAACCGCAATGTAGGGACCGGCTCCTATTTTGCTTGGTGTATCCGACGTCTTATAGTTTTTATCATTTAGCGGTGTTATATATATCGATGGCTTAACCTTGCACCCCGTGCCGCGCTGGGGTACTCAGCCAGTTACACCGTCGTCGCGATTCTCTCTGGGGGTTTCCGAATCTGAGTTATACATTCATAGCATTGAACCACCCAGCTTTTGTTATTCATCCAAACCAAAACTGAGAAGCATTGGGAGAAGATAAACGAGGCCCTGGGAGCACTACTATGCTCTGCTTATCGTAAGAAAGAACGGAATTAAAGCTGGCCAATCAATTCGTCACGAGCATCACGCTGAATTTTTTTCAAACTCAAAATTGGTCGGAAGGCCTGCAGGACAGCACTGCGGATCTCTCGAAGCAATAGCAGTTTTGGATGTTTGCATTGCTTGCGGCAACTTCATGTTCATATGGTTGATCGATTTAGATATATATATATATATATATATATATATATATATATATATATATATATATATATATATTGGCACTGGGGTTTTTTTCGTTGGCAATTATTTTTACGTTCTAAATTCATTGCCTACCTTTGAAGCAAGTTATGCTATACTTTCATTCGGTAATTGCTCCAAACTGGTGCTGTTACATGAATAACATGGGAAAATCCCAAACACAGAAAATTAATTCGCTCAGTTTTATTGAAGGTATTCCACAAAACGCTGAGCATTCAGCTGCAGATATATGTACAATACATCCAGCTCAAACACCCTACACGTAACTACATGCCACATCCACGTAAACGCTACGAAGTCAGTTGAAAAGAACGAAACGGAAACACTTGTCATGATCGATGTGTCATACTGTTCTCATTCATCGTTGTCGCTGCCAGAGTCGGTGCCGGAGTCGCTGCTATCATCGGTTGTTACGACAACCGGTGGGAGATCTTCTAGCAGCCCGTCATTCGTCCAGTACTTGCTGCTCCAGCCTTTTGACGTGCCCACAGCACTTACTCCAGTCCTCTGGAGAGACAGCTGCAACACCTGCCTCCACCAGCCGTTCCACCTCCTCCATCCGCCCCGTCAAGTTCCCCGTCTTATCGCGCGCTTCATCTGTGCCCACACTAACTCCATGGGGTTCAAGTCGCAGTGGTACGGCGGCAGGCGAACGATCCGATGCCATGATCTCTAGCAAGGTTGTCCAGAAAATATTCCTTCTTCCGGTTCTGGGACTTAACTAGCGCCAGCAGCTCCACCTTCCGCATCTCTTCGTGGATGGTCACACCTGCCTGCTGCAACCACTCCTGGATTTCCGCTTTACGCCAGCTAGAAGTTGGCACTTTTGGGCACAAACGGGAGTGATATCAGGCATTATCTGTGATGATCACAGAGTGCTCGGGCACGTTCGGAAGCAGGCACTCGGCGAACCACTTCCCGTAGCAGTTCTCGTAGCGTAGCAGTCGGCGTGCATCGACGTATGATAGTTGGCGTTCTTGCCATCGGTCCTGAGGTGGAGAAGTGAGCCCGGTATAAATCCTTCTGAAGAGCCGGCATGGACTATGATAAAACGTTCTCCTTTTCCAATGGCGTTCTTCCGTCCGTTAATTTGATTGCCGTCCAGCCACGCCAAGTCCTCCATATCGTACTGATTATACCATGTCTCGTCGGTATAAATGATTTTGCTATCGGGAACTTCTCTACGCAGCCTCCTCATCTCCCGCAAGAACTGGCATCTCGTTGCTGCAATATGAGGTTTCTCGATCAGGATCTCGCACTTGCCGATCCTTCCGTACTTAAATCCGTTCGCGATTAGGTGTTTTCTTGCGGTGGATCTAGACATGGTGACGCCGAGCTGTTCGTGAAGAGCATCCGTGATGGTGTCCAGAGTAACATGTTTTCCATCGATGTACATTTGGTGCACCATTTTCATTATCGCGCAAACATCGAACGGATCTAGATCCACCCTTGGTCTTGCTGCAGCTGGTCGGGATCGGCTTGGAGATTTCAGTCTGGCACCATTCTGGGCTTCACGTTGTATGCGGTAGACTGTAGTCTTCCCAACGCCCGTTACAGCCGCAGTTCTTAATAGTGGACTCTCCCGGACGGCGTCGTCGTCTCCCGCCTTCAACTTCATGTCCCAGTCTTCGACAAAATGTTGATTATATTTTTACAATTGTTTACATTAGAAACAATTTCCCTGCTTTGTGCCCCAAGAATCCTTCCAGACGCTAGATTAGATTTTTCATTCATTGGTAAGTAGGTACCAAAACATATCAAAGATATAAAAAGACAATGAAAAATACAAGTAAAACAATATGAAAACTTTTCACCGCGTAAAACATTACCGCAACACCAAAATGACGCCGGTCATGACATCGGTAATTTTTGGGCTACAGGACACTCGAATAATGACCCACGCGCAAAAAACCGTGCAAAATCGTTGGCAACACTTTAATTCCTTTCTTTATTACGATAAACGGAGCACAATAATGTAGTATCGTACGCCGCGCCCAGGGTCATTTTTCTGTTGCAGCGTCCAGAAAAAATTGTACATTCAAAAATGTCAGACGGCGAAACATGTATTTTCCAGTATCGGTGAGCGCGTTAAACGACGCATACTTCACAATACGCTTGCTCCAGAGAAGATGAAGGTATACACGACATGGTCATGTTTACAATGGGTACAGACAACTATGGTATTCAAACAGGCATTTTAAATGTCCGTACTACGACTATTTTAAAACGATGTTACGTGCGCGGGGCGTTTGCTCTTTCACATCGCGTGCCGCAGAAGAATGCAATGAACTCTCTTTACTCTGTCATTCAACATTAAAGTTCTACTAACTTAAATGTATTTGGATATCTAGTTTTCAGTGAATATCCCTGAACACCAAAAATGAGCGCTGCTTCATTTATAGCCAGATGATTCAATATTATGTTTCACATTTCATGGTGCTGCAGAAGGTATTGAGAAAACAGCATAACCAACGCAAACTACCTCACTTCGAAACAAGCGCAGTACAAATTTAAATTGTTATTTGAATGTTATAGTTATATTGGCCCGTGCTGCGCTCACTTCCATTATTCACATTGAAGCACAAATCCGTGTGGCCCCAGGTATCGAGAAAAACGTGAGCATACTGGTAATATACTGGTATATTACGTAGCGGCTCTCGAGTTCACCAACACAAGACAGCTTATGTCAAGAACTTTTCCACATGCCACCACGCTTAAGTTGGTCTAGTCTGATCTGAACAATGCAGCTGGTAAAACCTTGAGCACAGGTCAAAGAGCGGCCTCAACGGGTGGCTGCCCTTGACTGTTTGCATATTACTGCAGCATGGTGAAACTAGTCTCACAGATTCAGGCTACGCCTATGTTTTACCACGAGGTTATATGTACAGTACTTCACGTCGGTCCAGGAGCGACGACACAAATCTGGCTCGGCGTGCAAAGCGGCGATGCAATCGGCCATACCGGGACAGGTCAAGTCGCTCATAGACCTGGACATCTGACTTTCAATTGCTTGCATTTCACGAACGGTCCATGAGATCTTTCGTATCTTTCTCTCGGGGACAGGAAGGCGGTTAGTGGAATGTCTAGTGGAAGGTGAGCCCTGATCATCACGTCCACCACTTGCAGGCATCACATCACATTCTGTCTTCTGCCGTTTACGTTTTCCTTTTTCCTCTTCACTTTCTTCCGTTTGTCGTTTTGGTCTTTTCGCCTCATTGTCGTAGCTCTCACCCAGGTCTTCAACCACGCTCTTGTCTTCATCACTTGTGCAGGGGTCGAGTTCTTCCAACGCCTTACCAACGTATGCACTGCCAGGCTTGTTCACTGCCAGGAGCAGCTCGCTGACTTAAGCGCCATACACCGTCCGCTCGGGCAAGCGGTAATATTCCCGATGAGCCCTGATGTCATGTCCCATGAACCTCGCGACAACGTCCAGTTCCGTTTCGCTCAAATGCAAAAGTTGTATCATTGTTGCGATATGCTTTCGCATAGATGTAGCTGTCACATTCACAACTTCTGCACGCTCAGCAAACTGAGAAATACACTTGCTCCCACTCAGTGGCTCAGAACTAAGCTGGTTGAATCAATTTTTGACACTCCTCTAAGCGAGGGGATATACTCCCAATTGGGTCTGAAACTGAGAGCTATGTAAGGGATAGCCTTCGCTTACTGTAATTGGTTATATAGCGACCTGAAGTGGCATGAAACAGTACAACCTTTGCAGGGCAAATATGTTTGTTGACTCCGCTAGCCTTACCTGATAATTGCATTTCCTCTTCTGTACACGAGTAAAAAAGAATTTCCTCCGTCTCATGGTTCTGGAACACAAAGAACACTGCAATTTCAAGGGACCCTCTGAGTTCCCACCAGACTTGTGCGGTGGCAAAAATCGGGATCTGGGATATGCAAGATGCTACTACAAACCAAAATTCCAAGACACAAGATGCACAGGATCTCATGCAAATACATTCACAGAATCCCAAGGCAATACACATCCTACAGATCCAAGATCCATTAGGATCCCACAGTTGCAGCATATTTAGCAGTGAAAATTGAACAAGCATTTCAGTCACTCCTATCTGGTTCCATACTCATATACAATTATCTTAATGGGTAACATGATATAGTTCCTTTCATTTCTGAAGACGTGTTTTTAAAGCAATACCAGAACAACTAAAGTGCAAAAACAAAATACCCCATTTCAGAGGTTTAAAAAAGAAACACGACCGCGCAGAGACTGATTTTCACAATAAAATGTCAGACATGTGTGTACATGTTAGATAAATCTTGCTAACAAATCAGGCAACTTTGTTCCCTTAAAAGGAAATAGTTCACCCTAAGAAATATTCTTAACACATATTTTAACTTCACCAAAAAAGGTAATTTTTTGAAGGGAGCAAAATCTTTTGGTCCTCTTAGAGAACAGAAAATGATCCAAGTTCCAACACTGTGGCTCATCCAATCAATGCTGAAAGTGGTGGAGAAGCATCAATTTGATTGGCTGATGAGCTAATAGGCTGTTATTCTGCCCAGGATTGGCTAATTATGTAGTGTCTGCTGATGGGCCTATAAGCACAATTTCCCTGCACTCTTTCATGTGAACTTCATTTCAATTTCTGAAGTTCAAAGCTCTTTGGCTGGAAAGCGCTTTCAACCACAGCAGCAGGGTGGGGGGCTAACACTGTCTACAAGGTGACTACCTCAGTTCTATTCCCCATGTTGAAGGTTAATTAATTTTCTTCAAGCTTTCTTACTGGCTCAATAGGAATATGAAAATCGCACTGTATATGGACACTTGAACCTGTCACAGACTTGATGCTGCAATAGGAAGTAATGTCCACAATGATTGTTAATGATTATGAATTACACAGACAAGGGGCCACAAAGGTGCAGCTAATTTTCGGTATTGACACGGGCACTATTTAGTTGGTTTAATAATGGGAAACTGGTGCATGCAAGGGGGAGGAGGTGATTCTGTCAACCCCTGAAGTAATAAACATGAGTCTTTATTTAATAACATGTGTATATTCAAAGACACAGCCATATTCCATTTAAAATACCCACTTGCGGACCCCAAGGGGGACAGTCTGTGCTTTAGAAAAATGACTGAAATTGGTGCAAAATTGGCACATGTTTATGAATAGGAGAAAATTTAAGAAACTTTCAGTGTTTGCATTAGCGGCAAAAGTCCTGGAGAATACCCCACACCCTTCTCCATTTTCAAAGAAAAGTGGGGTTGACAATTACTTTGGGCATTTCTAACCTAACCTCATCTAACAACTCAAACCAAACAATGCACAATCTAACCAAACATGGCACAACATAGCACTGGTTTCCCATATCAGATGGGGTATGGGAAAATAACTTAATAATTGGTTTGCAATCAAAGTGATCATCATAGTAATGTTAAGCATGACAGAATAACATGAGTAACATATTGAAGTTAAAGATAAATAAGAAAAAGGTACACATCTATACCAATACCATTTTAACTTGGCTAGAGGCATATATCACCAAAATCTGAGTTTCAAAAACCATGCAGTATTTATACTGTCCCCCAGACTGCTGATAACCCATAAACAAACTTTTGGATCTGCCTGTGCATGGATTCAATGAGCTTACTATAATCTATGCCTATTGAATTGCAATGACGACAGAAGCTGCGACTAATCGCTTCACAATCAAACTGCTGGCTTGCCACACAACCTACGAAAGAGCCACCTCTTCTATTATATAAACTGTGCGAGCCTCGTTTCTTACAACAAATATGAATTCATACTCACCTAGAGTTTGTCAACCGATTCCTCACTCCACGGATTGCTATTTCTTAATTGCACTTCCTTCCCGTACCGGTCACGATAACGCGGAAGTCGGTTCGTGGGAATAGGGATGGCCTTGAAGGAACGGCACCAGGTAAGGTAACTGATCTGGTACTTACATAATCTGTCTGATGGCAGCACCGGCTAGCGAATGGTTTTTTAACAACCAAGGAACAAAATATGACCTTCTAAATAAAGTTCCTCCGATCTTGATTTAAATTATTATGAAAAAATCGAAGTATGCCATCTTTACAAATCATACTTACAACACAACCAAACATTGCTTTGTCCATCACATGATTACGGCTCCTGATTGGTTGATACTACTGCGTTCAGCCAATTAGCGCGCGCCACACAATGACGTCGCACATTTCCGCGGGAATCTTCCCGTAGCGGCCGGCGGATTTGTGTAAAGCGACGGGTGGTCACGTGACCAGCGGATAAACACAAGTTGATTAAACCCCACTTCCTGGGGACCGGTCTGAGATTGATAGGAGCGTCGTCTGATGAGTTGAGAAGCATCACCCAATGGTCAACAAAGTGGGGACCGATTTTTCGGTCCCGACTTCGGAACGGTCCCCACTTGGCGTACGTTTAGCGGGCGTTTGTCCCGACTTCGCCGCAAAGACAAGTACACACACACACACACACACACACACACACACACACACACACACACACACACACACACACACACACACACACACACACGCACACACACACACACACACACACACACACACACACACACACACACACACACACACACACACACACACACACACACACACACACACACACACACACACACACACACACACACACACACACACACACACACACACACACACACACACACACACACACACACACACACCTCGGCATGACATTTTCCAAAGATCTCCGTTGTCAGCAATGCATTAGCAAAACACATCACAAAGTAAACAAAATACTCAGCCCTCTGTATCCGACAGGACAAACACATACCAAGACCTATCCGTGACGACATCTACAAAATGTATATCATAACTCTTTTTTAATACTGCGACGGCATCTACGACGGACACATCGCAACACAAGACGCAATGAGACTTGAGACACTACAAAACAGAGCCGCCAGATTAGTGACCGGGGCATTCTTCAGAAAGCCATCCCACAAACTGGAGCTGAGTTAGGATGAGATAGCCTGATAACTAGGTGACATATACACCGTCTGACGCTCAATCACAAGCTCAACGACCCCGGTCAACGTACACCGAGCTACATCACGGCAAACATGCTTAGCACCCGCGCTCAAGACAGTAACAGAGATCTCAGAAATGTCAGCACGCACACTACAACCACAAATCGCACATCATCTGACCATGTCCTGCCAACACTTTTCCCCGGAACTAATAAGCCATGGAATGAACTGCACAGCACCATATGATACCTCACCCACTCCGCCTTCAAAAACAGCTTCCCGAGCGGTCGGTGGTGCCCGATCCACTTCCTCACTGTACCGCTGGATCAAAGAGGAAATATCTGGCACTTACCGCCGTGCCAGTGTGGGTACCAGATTGAAAACAATCGCCATGTCCTCCTCTCCGCCTATCAAATCCAGAGGATTCATTGACGTTTAGTGTTGGCAGGCATGCTTCTCACCTCACGACATGGACGTGGCATTCCCGGTGAGGCTTGTGGTGGTTGACCATCTAGCCGAGTGTGTATGTGTTTCAGACTAATTGCTTCGATTTAAACTCTACCTTCTTCGCCTTTCTGATTCACGTTCGCATTCTAGTGCGTGTTTTGTTTAATAGTGATAGTGATGATAATATTTGCGAAGGAACCTAAGCATAAGCACAGCTTTAAACATTAAATATCATGCTCCATGTATTGTCCTCTATTACGTTGCATTATATTTTGCAATACAATAGTATTGCTTGCTTGATAACGTCGCTTTGCTAGTGCCTCTTCGCAAAGAAAAGATCCATTTTTCTCAGCGGACTCCCAACTCATAATTCAAAATGGTCACGAGCGCAAGGCCTTTTTTGGTGACATAAACTTCAAAACTCATGTCCAAGCGCTAGTCACGCCACTTATTACAACAGCCATTCCGCTGACACGTCTAGGCACCAGCCTTTGCCTACGCTGCCCTTCCAGCTGTCCAGCAGCTGTCGTCAACTGTTGATTTCGCTCAAATTCAGTTTCACTTTAAAGTGTATATTTTTCCTGACAGTGCACACGACGCTTTTCCGTAGTGTCTCCACGGAAAATGTATCACGTGCAAACTATTCTCTAGTCCGCATGTGTCAGGCCACGTCATTCTGCGTAAAACTATCTTTTTGGCCTCCAGCCATCTTCCATGAACGGCAAACGCGACATATTTCGGATGATCATATTGGATCGTCCTTTCAGAATATCCTCTTTGTGAATTACATCCAATTCTAAGCTTAACACAAAGCCGCAATTTCAATGTTTTTGAAATGACAAATCATCCTCCCTAATGGAATCTTTTATTCGCTGATTAAAGAAACATCCTTGACGTCGGAAACGCTAATTGGAGAAGCCGAAATCCGGGAAGACATCAGGCTTAGGAAAAAGATTAGTTCAATCCATCGGCTGAGCCCTCCCACCTGATTTCAAAATGTGATACCCATGAATGTACAACGTTTTCCTATGAAACTTAAACAGTTTTTCTTGCCTCTTGAAATTGTGCGGGCGCACAAAATATCGTCAGGGTTTTACGTAGTAGCTAATAGTAGTTTTACGTAGTAGCTAGATGTCTTAACTTCAAATATGGAAACGTTATTCGAACTAATGTCCTCGTCTTGTGTGCTGGTGTGTACACAGCGTGTGAACAGTCATCAACTGCTAATTGATCCTGAGAATGCCGGCCTGGTTTTTGCCTTTTAGTTACGTATGTCACACAGTCTCGAAAAGTTGTGTGGTATGTGTATTGGGGTGCTAGGACTGGCAGGCATGTTTTTGTGAAATAAAGTCGCAACTGCAAAGCAAAATTCGCCATGACGCAGCCGAAGACAGCAGTTTAAGATCGCATGAGGCCAAGAGCGCAGGTAGAAAGTTTGGTTTTAAGTCAGACCTATAATGCGAGCATTGTTCGAGGCCGCAGCTGAAGTCAGGTGTTATGAACAACACATGACCGAAGCCAGTCGTGAAAAAACGTCTCATACGGAAGCTGAACCGGACGCATTTGGAGGAAAACTGCGGCTTGGCGAGGATTATGCTCAAACCGGCTTCGTCCTCATGACCGGCCCCATACAGCATAATCAAACACCTGACATTCGGATCCGGATGTGAACGTAATCTGGCGCGTGTTCGTAGTGCGGAGCGTTCCACTACGGCCGCTGCAGATGCAACCGCTCCAACATTGTCTGGCTGTCAGGGAAGTTTGGAAATATCCCAAGGTGGAAAGGAAACCTCTATCAACACAAAACTTAGGTAATCCATAAAAACGCAACCATGACAAAGGATGCAGGGTCTGAGATCTGTATCAAACTTGGCCCGGGCCAGATGTTGAACTCACTACTTTCCGTTACCGTTGTTGTAGAGATCAACAAAACGAATGGCTCCATCCAATCGTCGTGAATTCCCTATGCCTTAAGCGCCGAGGTTGAATGGGACGAAACTAGCGGGTGCTCCCCAGATCTCAGGGGATGCACGGGCACCGAGCGAAGCGAAATGGCTACGTGCCTGTGTTACACATAACAGGGGAGGGGAAGGGCTCATGGGGCGTAATGAGAGCGTAGCAAGGGAGGGAGGAGGAGGTTCGGAACAACGTAATGTTTATGCTGATGCAAATTTGGCTAAAATCTTGAACGCTGAATGAAAACATCAAAGCTGGATGTCATTCGCTTCCTGTCAAAGTAAGGATAACGCCCTCTGCTTGTTTCGCATCTCAAGGAACACTGAGAAACCAAACGGACGTTACGCTTAACACAGCGTAACCAGGGGTGAGGGGGGGGGGGGGGTTCGCGCAGCGTAACCAGTGCAGAATCAGGCGGAGGGAGCGTTGAAAATGTCAGAAAATTCGTGACGTAATTTATGGACAGTCAAATACGACACCATATTATGCTCGAGGTTCGTAAACTTCATGTCCAGTATGCATATCCCCCCCCCCCCCCCACCATACACTTCAGTTCCCCGGATACACTCATGCCTGCACTGCCGCTTGGTCTGGGGGGAGGGGCAAACCCTCAACGAGCCTGTTGGGAATCTAGCCCACGCGCTGGTCGTTGTGTAATGATATGCTTGATGAATAATGTTTAATGCTGTCGACAAGTGTTCAGGAATGGTCGCGTTCTCTCACTGTTTTTGATATCACACGGCCAATATGCCTTGAATGAAACGCTGAAGCACGAATTGAAATGATTCTCAAATGATAATTTGCAACTAGATCACCTGTCGACAGCGGGCGGGACCCCCATGAGCTGCCTGCTGAACTAGATCACCTGTCGACGGCGGGCGGGACCCCGAGGGACGTGAGCTGCCTGCTACGAGGTCAAACCAACTGAAGGGTTTCTTTTTTAGTGTGGGGCCGCACATGGCAGCTGAGGTGAGCGACATGAGGTCACTGGGACCGCACATGGCAGCTGAGGTGAGCGACATGAGGTCACTGGGACCGCACATGGCAGCTGAGGTGAACGACGTGAGGTCACTGGGGCACACATGGCTGCTGAGGTGAGCGACGTGATATCACTGGGGCTGCACATGGCAGCTGAGGTGAGCGACATGAGGTCACTGGGGCACACGTGGCTGCTGAGGTGAGCGGCATGAGATCACTGGGGCAGCACATGGCTGCTGAGGTGAGCGACATGAGATCACTGGGGCCGCACATGGCTGCTGAGGTGAGCGACATGAGATCACCGCCGGCCTCGCTCCGCCGATTGCGATGTGTGGGCACCTGTGCGCCTCGCCTGGCGCCCTGACGCTGTCTGAGCTGCGGACAGTGGAACTCCGCGTGAACGAGTCGGCTGCCTGCGACGAGGGCGGGGATCAGTGATCGTATGGTCCGTTTGCTGTTGGAGGCGCTCAGTTGGGTGCTCCTGCGATTGGTTAATCCCAGTATCTCACTCCCATTCCTGGATGCATTCTCTCGTTGATCCCGTCTGCAAAGCCAGATATCCTTCAGACCCGTCCCACTTCTCGCAAATCTCCATCGATTCTGTCGTTACCAAGAATATAGAGCTGGCAGTCTGGTCATTGCCTAGAATATAGAGAGGGCCGCTCACCAAAAGCTCTACAATCACGTATCCAAGAACCACCTCCTTTGGCTAAACCAGCACGGATTCTGTGCTCGTCACCCGACGGAATTCGTGCTGATATCCGTGACCGAGCATATGGTCTCTACCAGCGACTGGAGAGAGATGTCCCCACTTTGCCCGCTGGATTTAAGCAAATACTTGCATATAATCGATTATGCAAAGCTCTTCGGTGCATCAGCTCAGCGAATGAATTTCTCAGAAGAAGCTCAGGAATGGTATTCATTGGCTTCGCCTGATTTTTATGACAGTGCATGCAACTGCCATAACAAGGTGCAGATGAACTCTCAGTGGTCTATCCTATTATTTATGGAACTACCTGCCACAATCTGCCACCTCTGCGCTAGTCCTGGTTCACTGGCGAATCAGGTACTGTTTCTCGACATTCGGCAATGGTTCGCTGAAGGGCCGGTCGCTGATAAGAGGATAAGCGTAAAGCAGAATTTATCTTCCGCCGCAAACGTTTGACCACATATCACATCTAGGAGAGCAGAACAGGCTGAATACCGTAAGTCTTGTTGCTCACCAAGCTCTGTGTATAACACACACGGTCTGCCAACCGGACGAGCGAGAGACCTCGACTGGCGAGCCCTTACGTGTTTCGGAGATCCACGACCGATGCATGAGACAGGACAACCTGTGCGTGCCCAGGCTATTTGCAGAGATGAGCCGGAAACGGTTTTGTAACCACGTGCCGCGGCAGCACATTTCGCTGTTACCGGACCTCCTGCCGCCGTGCGTCACCCACTCGGGTCATCATTTGTGGCGCCACCTGTGGGTGACCGGGATTTTTATGCACCTGACCGGACTTATTCGCAGTTCTGCTGGTTTGGTGATCCGTTTCTGGACGACTGTCTGCGTGCGTGCGTACTTGTGCACGTGCTTGCATGCGTGCGTGCGTGCGTGTGTGTATGTGCGTGTGTGTATGTGCGTATGTGTATGTGCGTGGTGTGTATGTGCGTATGTGTATGTGCGTGGTGTGTGCAGTGGTAGTGTGGGCACAGCTATATGGATCGACTGCTCATTCACATTTTTAACGCGAGACAGGTTAAAAGTCCCAAGCACATCGTGGATGGTCGATATATGTCTGAGTCCGAGGCCATTCTCGACTAAGAGCCGTCCTCAAGCCAGCCAGAAATCTGCTGTGCATCCAGCCCTACGGTCTCTACTTTTCTCAGGAGCCAGGAATGTTGCACACTGTCAAGCGATTTTCAATGTGTTTGTCGTCGTCAGCGTCGTACAAAAATCTCAGGTCATGCTGCTACTTACCAAGTTGCCCTTGTACAACATAACCAACCCCTTCGAGCGACCCGGGCTTAGAATGCTATTCAGACTCATTGCGTGATGTCTGGAGAAGCGTGAGACAATTTGCGTTGTTAAACAGGCACGAAAAGGTTTTCTACGACTGACGGTATAAGATATTTAGCTAAAAATTGTCAAGGGCTACTCTAATCACCGACTTTCAATAAGGGCGTGACAGTTTTAGGAGTTTCAAACATGGCTGGTACAATTACCCACCGCCACCGAACTGTTGTTTATGGATTGCCAAAGATGAGCGCAGTTACTGGAAACGTCAATAAGATGAATGGTTCTGCAGCTTTGTGTACAACACCGACTGTTTGACGTTCCCAGAAACCTCAGCGCAGGTAGAAAGCCCAGGAGAAACTGCAGTCTTGCTTGACGAACGGGGTCTGTAAAAGTTGTGGGAGGGCGGAGTGGACAGTCTGCCTCTTACGTTCGGCCGCGCTCAACGCCTGTCAGTCGTGCTGGACCCCACAGTCGCGCGACGGCGGTTCCGACGATCCACCAGTCAGTCTCAGTGGTGAGGCTCGCCCTCGGCTGCGGCATCTATGCGAATACGATGTACTTACGTATTATTTACATTTGAACGCTGTTTGAATTGATGAGTGTTATTCCAAGCGCGATTGTCTCACGGTGGCCAGATCGCTTTTGACGGCGCTCCGCGAAGCCCCGGTAAGCCGGACAGGTGCCTCACTAGGGATCCGCGCTCCTCTCGGCGCGAGCGTGGTTTCTGTCTTCATTCATTCAGCTGCCCGATATAGCCATCTTCACTTGGCGAAGTACGCAGTAAGGCGACGGCGACGTCCTGATCAGGAACGTCGCATACGACGGCCCGGATTGAGTCGCAGATGTCAAGGTGACTGATTATGAAGTGGCCCAGAACCGATGGGGGCGAGCGTCCTGGACGTTGAATGGGTGCTGTGATGAGCTGGTTAGTGGCAGAGGTTCAATAGATCCAAGTACCGCCGGTTGCCAAACTTTTGAGTCAGCAGCAGGTCCAGGTTCAGGTCACCCAGAAGATGCATCAAATGACCTCTGCCTGAGATAGTCTCGTAACTGGTCCGACGCAGGGGATACCAGCCTGTTTGAAGTGTATAGGCTACCGAACTGGGCATCTTTAACAATGTGCGAAGGGAAACTTCAAACACCCCAGACTTAAGCCAGATGTCACGACATCAAGTGCCCTGTCGAAGCGACCCGCTCTAAACATACGCGACGTGTGTCACGCCGGCCCCGGTCTCGTCTGACGGTGCCGAGCCCGAGAAATGTTCCTGGCGCCAGTGACTGCTGCCAATCAGCTGGCGCTCGCTGACATTGTGTCGAGTCACAAACTTGAAGAGCGAATTCTCCTCAG
>NW_023597054.1:58359692-58530491 GCF_011947565.3 Pollicipes pollicipes | reverse complement strand
TCCCTCTCTCTCTCTCTCTCTCTCTTCTCTCTCTCTCTTCTCTCTCTCTCTCTCTCTCTCTCCTCTCTCTCTCTCTCTCTCTCTCTCTCTCTCTTCTCTCTCTCTCTCTCCTTCTCTCTCGCTCTCTCGCTTTCGCTTCTCTCCTCTCTCACTTCAGCTCCCGTTGCGGGATATATCCCATTTTATTTGGAACTCCCCTCCAGCCATGCTCACGGTGCGAAAGCCTCGCAATCATCTAACTCCAGCCAGGGAATATTGCACGCGTGGCTCACTCTCGTGCTCTCACTCTGCTTTAATCACTATGTGCTGGTACGCACTAGCTCATGTGCGCTCGCAGAACGCGAATGCTCCGCGGTTGAGTGACTTCAGTGGCCCCGACGTGCTACCTGCGACGGCGGGTGGCGTGGCGCCGCCGCATGCGCGAGAGCCCCCGTAATTCGTTTGATGTCGTGACAGCAGTGAGCTAATACATTGCCCGTGGCAGCAGGATGATCGGCGGGCTGGCTGTGCGCGCAATAGACGGGGAGCTCCCAGTTAGGCACAGTACCAACATCAGACAAAATTAATCTCGGATTTCCTCCTCTTCTCGGAATTCCTCTTGGACTCTAAACGCGACAGCGTGCGCTGAGGCGAACGATTTGTCATTAGATATGACCGGTGCAATAAAAATGTACGTTCTTTATTACGCAGCTGTCCAGTGCTGCCATATCCAAAAGAGCGTCACGCGCTGGGTGTGCACACGTGTTGGACGGTGTGGCCTGCAGGACAGTTGTGGCTACGTAGCTGCCAAAGATACCTTCAACCCATTCCGTGCCACTTGAACCGCCAATTCCAGTGCCACTTCATCACAAAGAACCCGCAGATGTCGGAAAATTGTTCTCAAACACTTGGAATGCTCTGAACTGGAGACGTAACTTTTCCACCCACCAACATATCATTCGCAAAACCCGCGAATTTGGTCGGTTTGTGGGTCAAATTTAACGGAACTTCTACAGTTCGCAACGTTTAAAAAATTATGAATATTGGTATTTATCAAGTGAAGCCATCTTAAGTTGGATTATGCTGCCCGAACATGATGCGGTTTTGCAAAAAATAATATCTTGATTTTCATAGCAAGTGCTTCAGTGACACGAAATCCCATGGCACCACTTGACACATCAGCAAACCAGGTTGCAAAAATTTAACAACATTAAGCAAACATCTCACTGAGAAAGAAACTCAAGATACCATCTCAAATCTTCAGAGGTTTGGCCTGATTCGTGGAGGTGTAGTTGTGTGGGTCATGATGTAAACACGGCCACATCATGCGCTTGGCTGCTATGTGAGGGTGGGGTGGTGAATGACTGGTCATGCTTTCTGTGTTGTATACAAGCCATATCTCATCAGTATCACGGTTAGTAAAATGAAAGGGAAACTGTGTGTCTTCCGCTGCTGTAGCTTCGCTCACTTGTCAATACAGTCCGCAGTTACTGGCGTGGCCAACGCGCAGCAATTGTCGAAATGATGGATGGAATAACTGTGCGGACCGCCGTTCTCGTCTGGCGTGTTAGCCCGCGCCTGACCAGGGGTCAGGGAAGCGCGCCTGGCCAGGGGAGTTTCTGACTTCCCTGGGATCTCCAACTTCTGGACGTCGCACGAGAAAACTGAAGATGCGGTTGTGAGGGTCTCGTTAAATGATATAGAAAACACACCAATTTTTTATCTTCGGCTAAATATGAGGTCACCAGAGGTCATGAAAGAAAAAATGATCGATGTGATAGATGTAGTTGAGTTGTGTTTAGGCGTCAAGACGGATACTGAGGGCACAGAAGTAAGCGTTAAGACTTTGGGGAGTCCATTCCGACCATTTTTACCCTCCCACAAGGATCAGGTCAGGTCATTATTCAAAATGGTCAACGATAGGCCTACAAGAACGCTACTTTTTTCTTTTACAATATGCTTCTGACTAAGCTTGTTTTATGAGGTGCAGCTGTGGGAGAAGAGCATCCAGGCGCAAAAATACCAAAATACCTTTTTAGGCGGACTTAGAGGTCAGTTGAAGTCAACTTAGGTCAAATTCATAAACTCTGAATGAAAAAACGTGAAATGTTGCCGGGTCTAAGTGACCACTGCAGTGCTTTTTCGGTGGTCAGAAATAGTGTCTTGTGCATCTGGAGGTGCCCGAGATCGCATAGCTCTTACATTGTACAGTCCCCTCCACGCTTGGCAGTGTATTCGCAACAAACTGAGAACAGGCACGTTGCCACCTAAATTTGTACATGTCATCAGCCTGACAAACCCGGCGTAGAGGTGGCTACACGCATCTCACTCGTTCATCTAACCTCTCCGCTCCTGACAACATTGGCCATTGACCTTGATGACCTCTTGGTCTTTCTTGCCTTCACGTGACAAACCATGACCTCACTATGCATTAGATTGATATAATTTTTTTATTGAAATATTCGAATTTTGCACCCAAAATTGCCCTATAGCATTGCCTACTTTGAGCTCAGCATGCGTTTACAGAAAGCGCCCATAGAGGTAGGTGGTGGACTTAGGCCAACTTCATTTGCTCTGTGGTCGTACAATGGTTGTGCATGCGAGTTAGTACTCCTTTTCTCCTATACAAAGAACAAAACTACACAAAAGTGCGTAAACATGTGCATTTGGTACGAAAAATGGCAAAAATCGACCCACCTCAGGTCACTGACCGTGCTTTAGAAAATCTGAGACACAAACTGTAGGTACTATCATGTTCTATTTCTGTAGCAAGTGTGAGCAATGACAAACAACGCACAAAAAGTTATGCGTGGTCAAAGTTGTTTAGAAGCTGACCTCTGACCTGACCTAGGGCACTGACTTCGGCAGATCAAAACTTTGAATGTGCACAAAAAATGCCAAATTGGTGCATTAATAGGCACTGAAAATTTGGAAGTGCTGCGAGCGTCTGCTTTTGAGTTGTGCTCGACAAACCGTAGGCGGGTAAGTCGACTTCCCCTGGCTGGGCGCGGACTAGTTACATATTTTGGCCAATGAACCTTCCAGCTGTCGTCAGGCGTTATGGAGTGCTGAGAAGGACTTGATGTAGCCCACGGTGGGACTCATTGTTCGGACTACCGTTCTCGTCTGGAGCGTTACTTGCGTAACGTTTCGTCCAGTTCACTCGACAGCCTTCGCCAGGTGTAGAGGTGCTGATGACTGAATGGCGTTTGGCTGTCAGCCATGCATGCGTCACAACCCGAATTATCTCTGTGGAGTGGCTGGTATTCGAACCAGAATCCTGATCACGAGTCCAGTGCTCTACGAACTGAGCGAACCAGAAGGGACAGCTTCCGGTTAGCTCCCGGCGTTCTTCGCGGACAGCTCAGTCGGTAGATAGCCGGCGGACAGCTCAGTCGTTAGATAGCCGAGTTGGTTGAAGCGTCTGCATTCGTGCCCCGTGGCGGTGTGCGATGGTCTCGGCTTAAGCGCTCACTATCTGCCCCCGACTGGGATGGCCTGCGGCCGGCGGCAGCCGCCGCGCTAAAGGTCATGTGACGTCAAGAGGGCAGAAGCGTGCCGAACCTAACCAAAGCCGAACCTGACCGGATCTAGAACCCAACTAGAACCAGGAGCCTAGAACGTAACGTGCCGAGCCATTGTCGCAAGTTAATCTTTTGTCACAAAATTCTGCCGTAGACGCGGATCGCCAAGGTCTGATGGTGAGATCAGGCTTGCGCTACAAACACTGCTTGGTGTTCGCGCTGATCCCAGAAATCCGTCCAATCTAAAGTTGGGGCTAAGTTTATATAACATGAAATGAAATGGAAAATCCAAGGTGTTGTGACCAGGATCTGCACAGAAAACTGTTTTGGTTCTGGATGCATTCTGGTTTCATCAGCCTAATTTCGTGGAAAGTTTTTTTCTATTTGGCGTATCTCAACAGCCTGGCAACGCTTTGTTACGCTTTGAAACGCTTTAAGTGTTGATTTTGTGCTCCTGGTTGTGCCTTTCCTTGCTTTATGGTTCGCAGATTTTCTTGTTCGCTGCAGATAATTCGTTGTGTTATTGTACAAGACGCGAGGTATTAAACAGAGGCGCGTTGTTTTCAAGCAATTTACGTGGTGTGCTGCTCTCGTGATTGCGGCATCATGCTGAGGTATTGCTCTCGTGCATGATGTGGTGGTAGTCCAGCAACTACGTTTCTGTTGTATCAGTGTTCCGCTTCTGTCCACCAGTGCTATTCCTCTCGGTCTTGGGTTGTCAGCTATCTCGTGACGCTTGTTAATGCATTACTCGCATTTTGTTTTCAAACATCCGCTGAGCCAGGTGACGTATGTCACCGTCAAGCGGCATTTTTAAGACGACGAAAACTATAAGAGGCAGCGCGTGTGAACTTGTGATGGCTAGTGATACGCTCATCGCGCATGTTTTTTCAGAAACGAAATGGTTCCAGGTTTTGCCGGGTGACTGAACAATGGCGCCGTTGGATGTGGCTTGCGGAGCCTTTTTTACAAGAATTGGGGGGGGGGACTGCCTGCCACACAGCACTCTCCAATGGCATGAGGGGAAGGAAATTGACCTCGCCCAGCTTTGGCTAAGATGAAACCACCTCGCCTGTCCGTCCGTGAATATTATTTCATAGCGAAAAGTCAGAAGATCCGGCCCATGGCGCCTGGTGCAAGGCCAGCCGGATGTGGTTCCCCGTCATCTCTCTTTATCAACCGCCTCCACATCGGCCTCTGCATCGACACGGCCGCGCGCCCCCGTACCTGTGTGGTCAGCGGCAGTCTGTCGTCGCGCGCGGGAGGGCGGTTCGGCCCGCCGGGACTGACGCGGTGATTAGGTGCCTGATCGGAGCCGGCCGGATTGCGCCGCCTGGCAGTAGCGGCGGGCGCGGCCGCAACTCCCCCGGGCGTGTCGTCGGCGACCACGGAGCGCGGCGGGGGCGGAAGGGAGCCGTCACTGGGGCGTCAGGGTCGGGCCCACAGGCGGAGCCGGGTCGCAGCTCCCCCGGGCGCGTCGTCGGCGGCCACGGAGCGCGGCGGGGACGGAAGGGAGCCGTCACTGGGGCATCAGGGTCGGGCCCACAGGCGGAGCCGGCTCGTTCCGGTGCAGGCGTGGGTGGAGGGGGGCTGCAGGGCTCGCGGCGGGAAGACACGGCGCGTTATAAGCAAGCGGGAGGGCATTGCTTTTGCATGGAACGGGGGTGTCGGACCTGTGCTTGGCTTCTGGAGGCAGGGGTCGTCGGTAGGTGCTGACCCAGGTGTCGGGTCTGCTGGGACCTGTGCTCCGCTCCTGGAGGCAGGGATCGTCGGTAGGGTCTGACATAGGTGTCGGACCTGTGCTTGGCTTCTGGAGGCAGGGGTCGTCGGTAGGTGCTGACTCAGGTGTCGGGTCTGCCGTGACCTGTGCTCGGCTCTTGGAGGCAGGGGTCGTCGGTAGGTGCTGACCCAGGTGTCGGGTCTGCCGGCGTGGTGGGATTGGATCCATCGCCCGGGCGCGATGGAGGGGATAGGGGGGGGGGGGGGGTCTGACCCGTCGGCGGCTGCTGAGTTTCGGAGCCTGTCGCGATTTGGCGCTGACCCGCCTTTCCGACACCGGCAGGAGGTGACCACCGTGTTCGACATCATGGAGCTGGAGGACGAGGATCGCAACAAACTGCTGCAGCTGGACGACAAGCAGATGGCCGACGTGGCCCGCTTCTGTAACAGGTCAGCGGGCACACGCGGCCGAGCCGGAACCGCGTTGAGCCCCCCTCACGCCGGCCCGAGCTGGTGCGCGGCGCTTCCGCCGTCAGCGTCCCCTCCACGCGTCACCCTCGCGTTCGGAGCGGGCCGCCGCCTGCCGGACGGCGACACGTGACTCGCGCGGTGCGGTGTCGAAGCAGCCGCATGTTGGGGTCAGTCAGGCCGCGCTGAGAGGACGAGCGCCCCGCGCCGCCGCCGCCGCCGCCGCCGGCCCCAGGCGCGGCGCTGCGCGGCGCGCGGCCCTAGGTGAGCACGGCTGATGGCGGGCAATTAGTGCCGCTCGGAGCTGATTTACGAGGCAGTCGGGCGCGCGCCGTCGGCGGCACCGCGCCCTGCGCTGACAGCCGGATGGCCTGCGTGATCGGCTGCAAAATAACAACGTGCAATTATTGGACGGGGTTGTCCGGACGTGGTGTATCTGATGTGCTCCGAAAATATTCACTAATTGTGACAGGGCCTTCGACCCGCTTGGGCGTCAGGCCCATGCCAAAGGCTGTTTGCCGTTCACACAGGTAAAACTGCGGTAAATGACTCAAAACATTTGAGCTGGTTGTACAAGCTGCAGTGGGATAGCACGTGTCGCAGGAGTTCCAGCAGTATCGAACGGTGCATCTTAAGCCAAAAGAATGCTTGAATAATGTTTAAAACATGTCGAGCATGTGGTAGCTCAGCAAGAACTTTGTTGGGCATAACTGATATAATTTCCGCGGATCGTGTATATTCAGGCGCAGTGTTCGGAAACCTGTTAAAGGCCCGAAATGTGTCCATCCCGATAGCCCAATTGGTTGGAGAGATTGCTTTCCGATTCACCCACCCGTGTGGGGTGGGTTCGAGTCGATTCAGGCGCTCGCTATTTGCCGTGGGCTGAGATGGTCTGCGGCCGGGGACAGCGGCCGCACGAAAGGTCACGTGACGCTGGAGGGCAGGTCGGACCGTGCCACCATTGCGGCACGCTGCGAAATTCCTGCCGTTGACCCGGGGTGTCATGATCGGACGGTAGCGTCAGGGGTTACGCGACAAGCTCCGTTTAGTGTTTGCGCTGTTCCCAAAGATCTGTGCAATCAAGAGGCTTGGTCTAGATCTTAAAAAACATGTCGTGGGCTCTAACACCCAATTGATTACACATTTTATATATATATATATATATATATATATATATATATATATATATGCATTATTTTTATGTATGTGTATATACCTACATATATATATATATAAAATGATGCATATATATATATATATATATATATATATATATATATATATATATATGTATATTTGGCGCCATATGGAGTTTGGGAATCGGTCTTGTCCCTGCAGGAGGTTGTCAGGATGCACGACCACCTCTGGGCATGTGGATTGCGAGTCATTCTTCCCAAATGGTGCCGATCCTATCTCCGGGACGCGTCCGGGCGGGGCAGGGAGGGGGGGGGCGTACATGTCTTGCTGATGGCCCAATCTACTGGACGTGCGCATCGGTCCATCTATCGGCTGCGTTGGCCCCGGCGCCGCCGGTGTTTTCCTGGGAGATAGGTCTATCCGACGGCGTTCTTACAGCCGGTGACGTTCCAAGGACCTGACGCAAGCGGGGTGATGCTCTGCTCTGGCAGGCAAGGCAAGAAGCCGAGCTGAGCGCCGATCATGCGCGCCGCAGGAACAGGCCTCTGAGGCAGGCCGGGCAGAGCGCCGATCATGCGCCGCAGGAGCAGGCCTCTGAGGCGGGCAGAGCTGAGCGCCGATCATGCGCGCCGCAGGAGCAGGCCTCTGAGGCAGGCCGGGCAGAGCGCCGATCATGCGCGCCGCAGGAGCAGGCCTCTGAGGCAGGCCGGGCAGAGCGCCGATCATGCGCGCCGCAGGAGCAGGCCTCTGAGGCGGGCAGAGCTGAGCGCCGATCATGCGCGCCGCAGGAGCAGGCCTCTGAGGCGGGCAGAGCTGAGCGCCGATCACGCGCGCCGCAGGAACAGGCCTCTGAGGCAGGCCGGGCAGAGCGCCGATCACGCGCGCCGCAGGAGCAGGCCTCTGAGGCGGGCAGAGCTGAGCGCCGATCATGCGCGCCGCAGGAGCAGGCCTCTGAGGCGGGCAGAGCTGAGCGCCGATCATGCGCGCCGCAGGAGCAGGCCTCTGAGGCAGGCCGGGCAGAAGCGGCGCCGCGCTGGAATCGCCGACTTGGCGTCGGCAGGGGGCAGCCGCCGCATGGTACTGCGGAGCGGACCGACGCGTACAAGGTGTGGCACTAGGACCACCGAGGCGTGTGGAGTAGCGGGGTCACCGAAGCACGGTGTGAGGATCGGGCTCCGAAGGCCGAGGTGATCAGGGCGGCTGCACGGGCCCGACAGTTGACGCTGCGGCCGGTGAGGCGAGGGCCCTGAAGTGGCACTGGGGATCAGGGCGGCTGCACGGGCCCGACAGTTGACGCTGTGGCCGGTTAGGCGAGGGCCCTGAAGTGGCACTGGGGATCAGGGCGGCTGCACGGGCCCGACAGTTGACGCTGTGGCCGATGAGGCGGGGGCCTTGAAGTGGCACTGGGGATCAGGGCGGCTGCACGGGCCCGACAGGATCAGGGCGGCTATGACGGGAGGGTTACCGGCGCGATCTGGTCGATGCTGGCACCACTGGCCCAGATGGAACGCCCGCGCATGCGCAGTCCTGTGGCTGGCATGGATTCAGCTGACGGACCGAGCTGTTTACGCCGACACGCGATCCTTGATGCCGCGGGATAAACATGCCGCCCGTCTCATATGATCCTTTCATTTACGCTTGATTATAATGCTGAATTGATGTAAAGGTACTTCAAAGCAAACTTACGATCCCAGAAAGTGTTTTATCCCCTGGACTGGAACCTGCCCGAAAGCTACGGCGACCAGCAATGTAACAATGTCAAATGTGTAGCCATTAAAATGGAGCCAGAGACGCTACGCACTGGGCCGCGGAAGCGACCTCAGCGCTGGCAGCGCTGGCTGGCCGAGCCGGCGGTGACCTGCTGCCGGGCCGGGTCAGGGGCGTGGGCGGCGTCCCTTGGGGACCCGGTACAGCTGCCGTTAACATGATGATCGGCGACAGCGGATGTGCAGCCACGTCTGGAAGCCTTAAGGTTGCGCTTTACCACCTGCGCCGGGCGGAGTTTGCACCGTGGATACTGCCATCCTTAATCAGGACACCGGCCATTGGGAGAACCTTCAGCATATCAGAAAGTGGCAATCTTAGATGGACCGAAACATTGCCGCGGAGCAGTTTTTCCAGATTGAGGCCCCACAGTTGCACACATCGCTAGCGGTCAAGGACACCTGAGACGAGGCCGTTATTCGGGCTGCGCTATTGGCGTTTCGCACAGCTTCGCGCAGCACACATTTGTGTGCCGCCCCACCGTGCAGTGCTCACATAACTCGGGCCATAGTGAGGTCTTTCACTCGAATGGCTGTCATAGGCTACTCCGAGCTCTCTGGCCTCACACATTGGAGAGGCTTTTGCAGACACAAAAATCGCGCGGGGATTTCGAACGCGCTTGAGACCGAGTCATTCCTTTCAAATATCACAGATCGATATTCTCACTCAGTGGCTCGCCCCGCTCTGCTAACCTGCATGGGACCGCTTGTGGCAAACGCGCAGCGTTCTAAGTGCCGTAGTTGTAGATTTGCCCTGCGCCATATGGTGTCTCGGCTCAGGTCTGAGGTCAACCAAGCGAGCAGACCGCATGACTCGTCCCCGTGCACAGCCGCGCGCTCCATGTATATGCCCGGCTGGGGCGCGACGACATTTCACAATTCGAGGCAGTGGAACTACCCGACCCTACGTCACCGTTTTCCTATCGAACAATTTATAGGCAGGCGCCTCGTACAGTGAAGGTCTTAAAATCATTGTTTCATGGCCAGACAGTAGTAAAAGGCTCACTCCTCGGAGAAAAACCAGGAGAGTGGATATATAGATGTGTTGATATTTCGGCAACATGCCTTTATCGAAACGAAGAGCAGAAGTGCTTCTGATTTTCGTTTCGATAAAGGCATGTTGCCATCTTTATTCTCCTGGTTTTTCTCCGAGGAAGGGGGCTATTACTACTGTCATCTACATGAATAATGTTCCTCGCAAATGGATTTAAAAACTTAGGCAATTTTGTCTTATGACCCTTCGTCCTCATAGGTACGGAACTTGGAATTGTCTGCAAAAACATGCCTGCATGCATCAACATTTGAGGTGACTGGCGTGGCATGATGCCACCTTAGGCGAACAGGTACGAGCAGGAAAAAGAATTTATGGGAATTCTGAATGCTATTGTGTTGTCAATTCCTTAATACCGCGCGCTAAAGACGGCTCGTGGAGTTCTTCGAAACATGTAGTTGGTTGGCAAATGAAAAAGGCGTGAGGATGAATAGGTTTATAGCCATGTAAGCTATATAATTTTCATTTCATATTTTTGTTTTGCACACCATCCACACATCTGTAGCGACCAAACTCGATTGTGCCACACTTTCTCACGAATCAGCATTGCTAGGAAACTTCGCATCCCCATTGCATACAGGGGATTTCCCGCAACGTTATCATAGATGTTCGTTTATTACGCGAGGAGGGTATCATCATACACATCATCATCATCACCTTTCTAACCGCGCTGCCACGCAACTCCACTACATACGGATTCACTGGCAGAGCTGTTCGATTCGCCATCTTGAAATGGAACGCACGAGTTTTCTCACACGTGGACGCAGATGAAATCTTGGTGGCGCCACGCGGCAGCTATTTTGAACGTTGCGGTGGAGGTGACGGGTACACGCCAGCCAGTAGCCCTAGCCTCGTACGTTGCAGAGGTCCCAACGTTGTACTCCCGGTGGCACTGCACAGTCCATTGGCCGCGGAAATAATCTGGAGAAAGTTCGCGGGTATAACGCACAAGCACGTGATAATTCGAGCCCCCCCCCCCCCCGCCTCAGTCGCCTTATAACTCAATGATTGGACTTGAGAAGCAGTAAGTCGACCTCCCTACACTTTACTCAATATTAGATTTGATGGAAGGAGTCGACAAATACGTAACAAGGGGACGGGGCTCATAGCCCTTAGACTGAAGGCAATGTAACGGAAATGGAAAAATAACTGGCCCAGTTTCGTTTCTCAGCGGACTGGATTGATTTTCTGTACGTTGGAGTCTTTCAGTACGAACGTAAAAAAACAATCAGTACGCGATTCAGCGGATAACAACCTCAAACCTTGCCTTTTTATACGGACACAAACAGTTATCTGCCGTCATTGTTGAAACGTTTTGACGATTAAAAACTACGCGTGCCCACGGTCTGTATACATGGACCTAATTTCCATTCATATACAACATATAACATATATATGATGGTCGTGGTGGTGGTGGCGGGTGTCGTCCGTCTGCGTCCTGGGTGTCAGGTGGCACCTGTCCCCGTGTGACGGGCTGTCGGTGGTGACGGGTATCGTCCGTCTGCGTACTGGGCGTCAGGTGGCACTTGTCTCCGTGTGATGGGGTGGCGCTGGTGATGAGGGTCGTCCCTCTGCGTACCGGGCGTCAGGTGGCACTCGCCTCGGAGCGAACACTCGCCTGAGAGCCACCGCTGCCCGCGGCCGCCGTCATCATCCATGGCCGCCACGGCGGGGACATCTGCGTTGCACCGGGTGGCTCTCCCAACCATGTCAGCAGTCAGCATTCGCTCATCCCGGTAACCTTTGCTAACGAACGCTGTGCGTCGGCGGACGTCTTTGTGCCGCGCACCGTCGCGCTCCGCCGCGTTCCGCGCGCGCGCGCCAGCGTCCGAGCACCTCTGCATGGCAGGCACTGTGCTTGTTAGGGAGTTTGCCCGTGAAAACTCGATGAGATTGACCCCCGCTAATAAGCGGTATAGTCCGCAGTTATATTCCACGACAGAAGAAGCAGCCCCCCACCTGTCGGTCACAGAAGCACCATAAACAACGTGTTTTTGCTGCCTACAGATCAACCGGTTGACCGGGAAAGCCCTGAATAACGCCAAACGAGTGCCATTACAGAGTCTGATTAAAGCTGGTGGTTACTTAGAGAAGCCGATCAAAGCGTAGTGTCAGTGCAGGGTGATACGTGACGTTGTGTCGGTGCCGGGTGATACGGGACATTGTGTCGGTGCCGGGTAATACGGGACGTTGTGTCAGTGCAGGGTGATACGTGACGTTGTGTCGGTGCCGGGTGACACGGGGCATTGTGTCGGTGCCGGGTAATACGGGACGTTGTGTCAGTGCAGGGTGATACGTGACGTTGTGTCGGTGCCGGGTGATACGGGGCATTGTGTCGGTGCCGGGTAATACGGGACGTTGTGTCAGTGCAGGGTGATACGTGACGTTGTGTCGGTGCCGGGTGACACGGGGCATTGTGTCGGTGCCGGGTAATGCGGGACGTTGTTTTGGTGCCTGGTGATACGGGGCGTTGTGTCGGTGCCGGGTGATACGGGACGTTGTGTCGATGCCGGGTGATGCGGGACATTGTGTCGGTGCCGGGTGATACGGGACGTTGTGTCGGTGCCTGGGATATGGGACGTTGTGTCGGTGCCGGGTGATACGGGACATTGTGTCGGCGCTGGATAATGCGGGACATTGGGTTTGTACCGGGTGATCCGGAACGTTGTATTGATACGGGGCAATACGGGACGTTATGGTAGTGCCGGGCGATACGGGACGTTATGCCGATCCAGGGTGGTCTGGAACGCTGTGTCGGTGCCGGGTGATCCGGGACGTTGTGTCGGTGCCGGGTGATCCGGGACACTGCGTCGTTGCCGGGTGATACGGGACGTTGTGTTGGTGCCGGGTGATACGGCACGCCGCCGGTTAGTCGGTCGTGCTCTTGTTGCGACGCTAGTTAAGGGCGAGCGTCCACCAGCTCTGGTGTTCCTCGTCGTTCCCAGCTATACCATTGGCAACAAGTTTCGCGGTCGTTTTCCGTTTGTTCAGTTTGGAACACGTTTGACGCTCGTTGTCTGCTCATGCAGTACAAGTTGCGAACTTCGAATGTTTAAGATGTAAAGTACTTTTGCAAATGGCTTGTAGCTTGAGTAGGGGACGCGCCCGTCGTCGAGGGAGCGCTGGGGCTTTGTAGGGGAATAACGGGGCTTCTGGTTTCACTCTCTACGTTCGAAAAGCTACTCTCCGTCCGTAAATAATTGCCCCGTCTGGGCTGGCTCGTGTCCTCGTCCGTTCCCGCCTCGGGCCGAGCTGTGCGGCGCCGTTTGACCTCTGACGCGGAGCTTCGCCAGGCGCGCCCGGCCGCCAGGCGGTGGCGTGCTGTACCGGACTGGTGGGGTCCGCCTCCCGGGGGTCGTCCAGCGGGCAGGCCGAGTGTCGCTCCTCGAGGGTCCGCGCGGCCCCCTGTGGAGCGTGCCGAATGTCGCCCCTCGGGGGTCCGCGCGGCCTCCTGTGGAGCGTGCCGAGTGTCGCTCCTCGAGGGTCCGCGCGGCCCCCTGTGGAGCGTGCCGAATGTCGCCCCTCGGGGGTCCGCGCGGCCCCCTGTGGAGCGTGCCGAGTGTCGCTCCTCGGGGGTCCGCGCGGCCCCCTGTGGAGCGTGCCGAATGTCGCCCCTCGGGGGTCCGCGCGGCCTCCTGTGGAGCGTGCTGAGTGTCGCCCCTCGGGGGTCCGCGCGGCCCCCTGTGGAGCGTGCCGAGTGTCGCTCCTCGGGGGTCGGCGCGGCCCCCTGTGGAGCGTGCCGAGTGTCGCCCCTCGGGGGGTCCGCGCGGCCCCCTGTGGAGCGTGCCGAGTGTCGCTCCTCGGGGGTCCGCGCGGCCCCCTGTGGAGCGTGCCGAGTGTCACCCCTCGGGGGCCCGCGCGGCCCCCTGTGGAGCGTGCCGAGTGTCGCTCCTCGGGGGTCCGCGCGGCCCCCTGTGGAGCGTGCCGAGTGTCGCCCCTCGGGGGGTCCGCGCGGCCCCCTGTGGAGCGTGCCGAGTGTCGCCCCTCGGGGGTCCGCGCGGCCCCCTGTGGAGCGTGCCGAGTGTCACCCCTCGGGGGCCCGCGCGGCCCCCTGTGGAGCGTGCCGAGTGTCGCCTGGGGACGGCGGAGTGCGGTATTGTCGCCAAGGCACCGGGCGCAGCTCTCCTCGTGTCGGTGTGTTTTGACACGGTCGCCAAGTGAAGCCGACGGGAAGGGAAGGCGACAGGAACGCATCGACCGCTAGTCCCGAGTTGCACGGCTGACTCTGGGCTGCCTGTGGCTGCCACTCAACTTCGATTATGACCTGCTGGTGAGAGGCGTAGAAGACTGGCCATTGAGCGCCAGAACACCACTTACCGCGACTGGAGTCGCTGTACCCTTTGGCAGCCGATGGTGCCATGGTGGGACCGTCAGGCAACTTAACAAACAACAGGGCCGGGCGCAATCAACCAGTGTGGTTGACACGCCATGAAGCTAAAAGTACATGGTAGCATTATGCGCATGCGCGACAGACGTCTCTCGGCCCTTCTGTCTATAGGGCCGATGTTGCATCTTACGTTTACGATACGGCCATTCTCCAAACGAATGGCCGTATAAGTCAACCATTTTAATCCGGTGAAAGTGGCGCGCTAATCTTGACACAGAGCCGGCGTCGTAGATCACACTAGGAACATAACGGCGCGGTACCAGTC
The DNA here is from genome assembly GCF_011947565.3 of Pollicipes pollicipes. Taxonomy (NCBI): domain Eukaryota; kingdom Metazoa; phylum Arthropoda; class Thecostraca; order Pollicipedomorpha; family Pollicipedidae; genus Pollicipes; species Pollicipes pollicipes. The sequence goes on along the minus strand of NW_023597054.1, from coordinate 58,516,198 downwards.
CGCTGTCGTACGATTCATATGTCTTGCTCGTCCGGTGCCAGTGTTACACAGGCTTCGGCTGCGTCGTCGCACACCTTCATAATGCGGTGATTTCTTTGTGTTGCCGTGTGTGGCATTTTTCTGGAATTGTCACATCCGCGCACGCGCTGTTTACATGTTGGTGCGGCTGTGGAATTTAGAGTTTTACGTATATGTCTTTGGCTCGGGTTTTAGCAATTGCTAATGGGAATAGCAATCGACGATCGACTTCACTCCGGGTGTGTAGGTCCATTCGTTATGGAGGACTCTGGTGCCTGTCGGGGCGTGGAGAGTTAGCTCGTACGTCTCCAGGCCGCACCGGCACCGGCCGTCGGCCGTCGGCCGGGCGGCAGGCTGACATCGAGCGCGGCCCGCCAGCAGCGGCGCCTTTTGAGGATGTGGTGTGCCTGGCATCTTAATTATCGCTTGTTTGTAGGCTTACATACATTCCGCAGCGTGGAGGGTGGCGAGGGGACACCGTCAGCCAGTTGTATCTGCACCCGATGTGTTGAATAGAAAACACCGAGAGCGAGACGGTAGGTCCCTCGTAAGCGGCCCACAGCTTCACCGGCTCATCTTAAAGCGTTCCTTCACCGCCGACCTGTCATATTAGGTCAAATACAATCAAAAGGATTTTGCCGTCCCTTTGCTGCTACTGATGTGCTCACCATTGGGCTTAAACAAGCTTGGTTATTTAGTACAAATCGTTATTAAAAAGTAGTAGCTAGTGGGTAGCGAAAATAAAGGTTGTAGGAGGTCCAATACCATGAGAGGGACATGTCACAACATGCAGATTCGGGCAAACCCAGACAAAGTTTTTGGCTGCGCACCTGCTAGCGTCATGGAGAACAGACCCGCTATCACAGCTGACTGGTCTTTCTCTCAAGCATGTAAGAAACAATACGAAAAGTCGTTAGACCACCTAGCAATAATTATATTGGCAAATATCTCATGACGAGATGAATGATATTTTCCTTGCCAGTGCGTGCTTAACTATCTTTTCACAGACAACACCACATGTAGATGCCAAAGTGTTTAGGATCCTCTAAATAACTAGAAACACGATTACACCGCTTGATGAATTTCCAGTTTCGTTATATGTCTAATACGGCACCAAAAGTGTCAAATCTCTCATGTGCCCCGAGATGGAAAAAGCATTTTACAAACAGTTGGCGCATCGCGATGCTATTTATGTGGAAAAATGTGCATGACGGTAATCCTGAACATGTGACTCATCTTATCCATACATATTGCTTACACGGATATACTACCTCCGTCTAAGAATCGCACAAAGTGCCTGCACCAGTATTACCGTCCGGGAGCTAAAGTTTAATTGATTTTCGGTATTTTCCCTCTATTGATGTCATATAGTACCCAGTGTGGATATCCCCGTTGCAAGCAGTTAATACCGAAGCGTTCCACAGGTTGCGTTCTAGGGATTATGTGAGGCCATCTGAGGTTATTCCATGACTTTCAATTTTCGCATGGGACGATGGTATTGGTACTCTATTTAAGTCTGCCAGATAGAACGAAAAGGCATCCACCTTTTCACTCGCCTATACGGTACTATTTTTTAGTCGGTGCAACTCTACTAAGTCTGCAGGATAGAACGAAAGGGCGTCCACATTTTCGCTGGCCTGTACGGTATTGTTTTTTAATCGGTGCACTTGAGAAAACAGTTTTGACTATTTTAAACCTTTGGCCCAACGCGACGTGAATCTTCAAGAACTCATGACCACGGATGCATGTCCGTCATTTGTACATAATGTGATGACGTATGCTGGATTGACTTCTACTCCTAAAGTTTGTCTGGCACGGCCTTGACCTCCAGTGGGACGATTTATGTACTTGGCCGAGGCGAAGATCACGCACATTGGTGACCACGTAATCACTTCACGCATTAGAGTGAGAAGGCGAATAAGTCAGGTGTTTACAGGTCAAGGGTGGCTTACGGAACGGCGATTTTCCACATTTTCGCCTTGTGGACCCTTGAGAAAGTGCGTTGTGCTGCATTCTACAGTTCGTCATGCACATTTGGGTAAATTGTAGCGGTGGGCGTCAGCCCTCGTCCGGGCGAGCGACAGAGCATCGTAGTTAATGTAGTAAATCGTTTTTTTTTTATTTTTGTCATCATACTTTTTACAGCAAGGCCGGGTCTGTGGCGCTTAACGTTTGCAATTTAATGTGATCGGCCGACAACTCCAGGAGATTGCCCGAGAGCTGACGTGACGGGGGTTTGAGCAGCGGCTGGGGGCGCCGCTCGCGATCAGGGCGGCGGGTGCTCGAGGCGAGGCTCGTCCTCGCCCTCAGACCCCGCAGCTAGAGCCCGCCACCCACCGATGCCCAGCCGCCCGGCTCCGACAGCCATTGGCTGTGAATTATTTCTGGGTTACTGGCGCTGGTTCGGCTGTTGTGCGCCGCGGATATAGGAGCGCGTGGGTTATTGGCAACAGTCGGAACTTACATCCAGCAGAAATCACACTTTCGAGTAGCTGAGCACGCGGTGAGTCTTATGATATGTTTCAGTCGGTCTCTACATAGATAGGCGTTTCTCAGTAAAGATTTGTCACCATGTGTTTTGATCTGCTGCGACTTGCTGTATTTGCGCTGCTAATGTTGCGTCACGTTTAATGTGCATGAGAAGCGAGGTCCGCACTAGCCGCTGATCGCCCTGCGCTAGGCTCTGATTGACTGGAAGCCGTCCATGTATTTGGCTGTATCGATCTGTCGGGCCAATATGCCATGCCTGCCGTCTGGTGCCGGAGTGATCCGTTTCTCCAATCAACTCATCGAACTAGACATAAATGAAACATGCCAGAAATATTAGCCGCGTTATCGAGGCAGACATACAGTTGCGGCTCACCTCTGCTAGTGCAGTGAGTGTTGTTGCCCTGTCGCGCTATATTATACAGCATCAAGTCCCAAGTGATGCCGCCGGCGTGTGGGCGTGCGGCGTGAATATTCATTGCCGGCTGCGGGTGGTGGGCGGCGGCGCGCCGAGTGGGCCGGCGCTGACCCCTGCGCCGGAAGGCGCATGTCGCGGGGCCGGTGCGTCGGAAGAGTTGGCTCAGCTCGGCTCGGGCCTCCGGCCGGCCTGCGAAGTATGTTATGCGCCACGCATTGTTCCCATGGTTGACAGGTAGCCGGCGAGGGTTGACCCTCGGCTAGTTGTTAGCTAGCCGCTTATGTTGGTCGAGCCGAACAAAAGGCTCATTCAGACTTCAGTTCACACATGATACATCTCTTCACACATAATACACTTATCACGATGGTCACACATACACCTGTTGACATAATACCTGTTCACAGAAACCTGCAACAAACGGATCACATTCAAACATCACCTTTCTTCCAGCATGCATGACCATTAATGTTTGAATTATTAAGTGTTTGACTGATCTCAAATGCGTTGAATGATAACACAGCAACGATATGCCTGGCTATCCTTGACTCCTTTGTGAGCTATAGCCTCAAAAGAGCAGCCAACGCATCCCAAAGCCCCGTGTTAAAGGGTATACGGGGCGTTTAAAACAGCGATGATTGCGCTCATTTTTCACTCTGTCCGAGCTTTCATGTTTGATAACACTGCCTTCTGGCCTGACATTTCCCACTCAAATAGCGTGGCACAAATTGAATTTCGGGACGTCGCCAGTTATTTACCGCTCCATTTAGGCCGTTGATGCATTCGCAATTGCCGTCCGCGGGGTGCTGATAGTATTAATGTCGATAGGTAGTCAGCGGTCATCTGGCGACGAACTTCACTCGGTGTTTGCCGCGCTCGATAGAACTACCGAGGCGGATAAGCGGGACGCCGGGAGGACACAAAATAAAGCGAGAACGAGGAAAGAAGGGCTTAGTTGATGTCTGTGTGCCACTGCCCCTTGCGCTTTGAGATGCTGTTCCCCGGTGCCTTGCATACCCACGACCACGCGCGTGATCCAGTCCAGCCTGGCGGCGGGCTGACGTGGTCATGCCTGGCACCACCGGCGGCGGCAGAATCTCCGGTCGTGCCGCGTGCAGAGACACGTGATCTCACGCCGCATCACCAGCTGACGGTGGCGGTCGTGCCGTGTGCTTGCGCCGCGCTCGGTCGGCGGCGCCGTGACGCCACGGCCTGTCTCCGCCGTCAGGTACCCCAACATCGAGCTGACATACGAGGTGGCCGACAAGGAGCGGCTGCGCTCCGGCCACCCGGTCCACCTGGTGGTCAGCCTGGAGCGCGAGGACGACGTGGTCGGCCCGGTCATCGCGCCCTTCTTCCCGCAGGTGAGCGCCCTTCTTCCCTCACGTGAGCGCCGTTCTTCCTGCAGGTGGGCACGTGGTGTGGCGCCGGCGACGCGTCAGTCGCTCGGTCGGTCCGCCCCGGCCGGAGGCGATGTCCGTTCGGTTCGCCGGCCGGACGAGCGGAATGGCGGCACATTATCTCAATGATGCCACAATGGCGGGCCGGTCAGACGGCGGCGGGAACGCTTGGCCACCGGCCAGGGGAGGATGGTTGGTCGGCCGGCACGAGCGGCTCGGTCGCTCCTCGCCGCCGCCTAACACGGCCGTCTCACGGGACAGGTGCCGCTCCGCCGGCCGGGTCGGCCCGGGATCAGGCGCTGCCGTCAGCTGATCGTTCGGCCGGCCAGCGGGCGGTCAGCTGACTGTTGGCTCAGCTGATTAGCTTAAATGACGTCCTCAGCTTAGCTTAGCTTAAAAAGCTGCCGCTCAGCTTAAATGGGATTTTTCATGTTTGAAGATATTGAAGCAAGGATCAGGTATGCTAAAATAATCTCACTAAACTATTGGCTTACGTGTAAATGAAAAAGGCTGCTCTGGTCAATGCAATGGCGGGATGTGAATGACATTATTATGGCGCCATGGATGCCTGGGTGACCTTGAAATAGTAGCCCTGAAATAGTATGCACATTTTCGCGGGTTTGTAGCCCAGGAATTAGACGAGTTTAGGTCTTGACAAGGGCAGGGCTGTGAACTGCGCTGAATTATCTTCAAGATGGCTACTTCAGTTCAAAACCCCAGACGAATGTGGAACACTCTTTAAGGGGATTGGGCACAGCGTGTTTGAGTTAATGACTAGAACGTCGGGCGCACTTCTGATTCCCTGGGCAGTCTTATCGTCTGGGATAATTCGTATATAATTGATGCCAGAAGTTTTTTTCTTTGCACTACGATAATTAGGCCAGCTTTTGCTCCTCGCTCGGGATTTGTGGGCTGTGAGTCCCTATAGTGGTGTGCCCATTATGACAATGATGATACCTGTCCGGTGCCCACGCGGGACCGTAATTAGCATACAGATCGAGCGGCACCACCACGCGCCACATGATGGTACTACCAAACTGTGCCCGGAGTCGCTTGTAACCATGAGCACGTTTTGAGTCGTCGAGTATTGATCATGTAGCGAATGCTTGCTTGATGACGTCGCTGAACCAGTTTAACCAGCTTGAGCTGGTGCATTGCAGACGATTATTGTCGGCATACGAATTCCTCACTCACAGTTCCGAACCACCTGAGGCTCAAGGCCTTTCTTGCACCCATTAAAATCAGAGTTCTCTGGCGGTTAGCGTCCCGTAACTAGTGGGCCGACCTTGAGAAAAAAGAACGCCTTCAGATTCGGATTTTCAAGACCCAACAGACCCCCACCATCTCGCCAACGTGCGTTTTTAGCCTCAGGGCGCGGGCATTACCTAGACTAGTAGTGGACTGTTTCAGCTGTCCAGCCCAGCCCGCTGAACCATTTATACTCCAGTTCGCTGGGAGCCATTGTCAGTAGCGAAATGCATGTGCGGTGCGTGCCCGCCTCCCAACCGGGCGGTGCGTTACAACTGAGTTCGATGCTACCCGGGGAGCCACGCCCGCTCTCTGGAATTCCGCTTTCAGTGCAGTGTTCCTTCCGTGAAAGGCTTGCAAAGCTGGGTAGAAATAAAACTGACGATACAACAAAAACTCACATGAATACTTCACTGTTTGTTTATTTCAGCGGTGAAAACTTGCTGTGTATCATGTTTATGTGATGGCATACTTGAATTATATCATTGTATGTGTGACCGTCTTTACATTACGTTGTGCTTCTTTGTAATTTTTCACCTGTGCCTGCCCTGCTTACGCTGTGTTAGATGTAACTTTCAAAAATTAAAAAGTCCGTTGAGACCCGGATTTCAGGGTAAAAGATGTGCGATGAATGCAATGAACCTAAAGTTTCAGTGCACCGGATGCACCAAATTATGCTATTTTAGGTACTGTTTTAAACCATGATATAATAGCTTTAAAGATGTTATCACGATTTGTGACCACATCTGGGCGTTGCTTTACGCGGTCCAAAACTCCTCTTGTTCGGCTCGAGTTACGCGGTATCTTTCCCTCTATATGCAGCGTAAGTGTGGATGGCCCCTCTTCAGATGTTTCGAATTTGTTACTAAGATCCCAGTCTTTTCACATGTCATACATTCAAAACCAAACCAGACAATCAAGACTGGTGATGCCTAAAAATTATTACGTGGCAAAAGATTATAACTGAATTACGTTCAAATCACGGCGAAGTATGAGAGCTCCCATGACGACACGCCGTCTCCAGGGCTTGGCGTCAGTCGCCACGACCCCAGGGCTTGACATCAGTCGCCGCGACCCCAGGGCTTGACATCAGTCGCCACGACCCCAGGGCTTGACATCAGTTACCGTGACCCCAGGGCTTGACATCAGTTGCCGCGACCCCAGGGCTTGACATCAGTCGCCGCGACCCCAGGGCTTGACGTCAGTCGCCACGACCCCAGGGCTTGACGTCAGTCGCCGTGACCCCAGGGCTTGACGTCAGTCGCCACGACCCCAGGGCTTGACATCAGTCGCTGCGACCCCAGGGCTTGACGTCAGTCTCCACGACCCCAGGGCTTGACGTCAGTCGCCACGACCCCAGGGCTTGACGTCAGTCGCCGTGACCCCAGGGCTTGACGTCAGTCGCCACGACCCCAGGGCTTGACATCAGTCGTCGCGACCCCAGGGCTTGACGTCAGTTGCCGCGACCCCAGGGCTTGACGTCAGTCGCCGCGACCCCAGGGCTTGACATCAGTCACCGCGACCCCAGGGCTTGACACCAGTCGCCACGACCCCTGGGCTTGACATCAGTCACCGCGACCCCAGGGCTTGACACCAGTCGCCACGACCCCAGGGCTTGACACCAGTCGCCACGACCCCAGGGCTTGACATCAGTCGCCGCGACCGGGCCCGCCTGACCCATTCGGGTCGTGATCGAGATCCTATGATTGGCGACGGCGGGCGGTTCCGGGGCGAGGCCGCACGGAATGAAACGCCGGGCACCACGCCCACGAGCGAAAAGTCGCGGCGCCGGCGTGTCCGCCCGTGGTACGCGGTTGATGCGCTGTCACAGCAGTGCTTGGACTGACAGCCCAGGATCCGGGATGACTATCATGTCTGTTCTCGGGATTTTTTCGATGCCGGTGTGCCGTTTGAGGAAGTGCATTTACTGAACGAGGTCCACTAAACGAGCAGCTGAGGTTCGGTTGGGGCAGTGGTTAGCTGCGCGTCTGGGGAACCAGAGGTATGGGGTTCGATTCCCTCGGTCCCCGCCCTATTCGCAAGGGTGAGAGACATACGACATCACGCAGGCTCACGAGCTGAATGGGTCGTTGTCATTAGGGCTTTACGACGCACTTAGCTACTCAGGCTATATGACGTCGCCTACCTCTCACCCCGGCAAGAAGGGCGGGCACCTGTGAAGGGCGGATCGAACCTGTACCTGTACCTGGTTTCCCAGACGTGCAGTGCTTAACGCGGACGCGTTAACCACTGTGCCATCGGCACCCGCTGAAGGGATCGTAAAGGTCCAACGACAACTGAAAGGGCTGGCAACTTTAACGTAAGTTTGATTGATTTGTGCTGAACATAAACAGCGCCGTGCGGAGGTTGCCACCGAACATCATTCAGCGGATATACACGCTGCTCGGACCGGATGCCATTCTGCCCTCGTACAACTTGACGCGCAGAGTCTGTTTATATATCTTCCAGTCAGCGTGTGCCTGCCCGTTAGTTTTTACTGTTAGTTTAACTTCACAGTCTGCTTATGCCTGATCCTAAGGTTTTTACACAAAGTGCTCACGACAGCTGTTTGAAAGTGTCCCGTCCTGAGGGTTGACATTACCGAGCAGCACGTGGCGAAGAGCGAGCGGATTGCGACGGAAGGTCACGGATCCCCCAGTGTCCTGAACACATCGATGTTGTCACCCTGATTGACCCGCTCACCCACACGGATCCCCCAGTGCGCTGAACACGTCGATGTCGTCATCGTGGGTGACCTGCTCACCCACACGGATCCCTCAGTACCCTGAACACGTCGCTGTCGTCATCGTTGGCGACCTGCTCAGGCCCACGACTCAAATTTAGTGCCCCCAGTTGAATAGATGTAGCTTCAGCTGCCTGCCGTCGTCTGGTTGTGTCGGCCGCGACCGCGCCAGCTCGGGCGGCCGTCAGCCCGTTGGAGTTCTGCGCCGGATCATCACCGTATCTCCGTCGCGTGCCCGCATCTGGCATCGGAGCGCCGTCGCCGATCCGGGCACGGCTCACTGTCCCGCGTCAAATCACGCCGACCCGGCGCGGACGCTGGGGCTGACATCCGAGCCGGCCGGCTGGTCGTCTGCGCGCCCGCCGGCCGCCACGCGGCGCGTGACGCCGTCTCCCGGCTGTGCCGTGCGGCGCCGGGGCGCCACACGTGGTGCCTTCCCAGGGGCTCGGCTCGTTGCGCCGCCCCGCCACTGACCTCGGCCCGGCTCAGCCGCAGTGCCCGATGCATTGCGGCAGATTTCCTCAGGGGCGTGTTGGCGCGCTCTGCCCCGCGCCGCCGTGCCCCTCGACCCCTGTTCGTGAGATGGGTCGCGGGTCGACTCCGCGGCGGTCTGCATGCCGTCTCGTCGTGTGGATTTAGCCCGGCTTTCCGCTCGCCACGTGCGCCGGGGTCGAGTGCGGTACGTGTGCTGGATCCGTGTTTTGATTTCCCCGCCGGCTGGGTAGGCTGTCTGACCGACAAGGCTGAGCGCGCGGCCATTTGGCGGGTCCGTGATCGGAAGACGGCTGTGATTCGTGGTGTGAAGGGAACGAAACTCGCAGTCATTGAGCTCGCAGTTGTCATCTGTGGGGACCTGGGCTATTCGTGTCGACCGTCGTATGGTGCGCCCGTGTTCCATCGTCGCGCAATGCGGACCCCCCCCCCCCCCCCCCATCCTGTCATGCAAGTATTCCAACAGTTATGCGAGGAACTCACCGGCAACTGCGTATGCTGCCCAGCCCCCTGACTGGCAGCGCATAAGCTTGGTGCAACTTGAAACGAATGAGCTATTTGTGGTAGGCGCTGCGACACGGATGGCGTCTGTCGATGTATGCAGTCAAAGCTGTGATTTAACGTGCCGTCAAACGTGAACTGCTCTCTCGTATCTCTTGTTCAACGCCCTGTTCTTGAGGAGTGCAGTCATGCCAAAATTCCCTCAGTTCAAAATTCCCCACTCACTCACACTTACATTCACGCCCTCTAGCTTTTGGTCTTCCTCTGGCTCCCTCAGGTATATTGTTATTGTAGCGGGTAGTAGGTTTACACAAATTTATGATGAACAGGACGACAGATCCGCATCCAGCGCAGTGTTCTGGTCACGTTGGCCGTGTGTGCCAGCACCAATCGAGCCCGGCCTCTAGGCTTGTGCCCACTCACTCTCGAAATCACTGCGCCTTGGGCGACTCCCTGAACAAACAGTGCTGCTGTGGTGGCATGCTGGTGTGGCGGCGGTCTAGTCCGCCGGGCTGTGGTATTCCTGTGCAATGCTGGGCCCGTCATATCATATCATGGCCGTCAACCCGAAATGGTGGACCAGTGCAGCACCCAGTTTGAGCCAACAGCGAAGATGTAGAAAGGTTGGCAACACGCGTGCGTTGGGAAACTAAAAGAAGAAACATGATTGTGTTTGTTCTTGCAGTCGGACTTGTTGGCCGTGTCTGCTCTTAGCGTGGGCGAGTCCCAGATGAGAGGAGGTCGTCTCCGTGACGGGCGTTGCCAGCGCCGGCCGCCTGCGACGCGTCAGGTCCGCACGGCTGCCCGCCTCGCCAGCGGCCCGGCGCCGTCTCGCCCGAGCCGCCGACGTCGCCGACGCGACTGACGCGTGACCCTATTGCCCGGTAGCGACGCGACGAGGGCTGGTGGCTGGTGGTCGGCGACCCCAAGACCAACTCGCTTATCTCGATCAAGCGGCTGACGTTGCAGCAGAAGGCCAAGGTGAAGCTGGACTTCGTGGCGCCGTCGCCAGGTGAGGCCCGCACGCGCGTGCTGCGGCCGGCCGGGTGCCGGAGCGGGGTCGCCCGCGCAGCCGGTACGTATCGACCACGGGCAGTGTCAGCGCCGCCGCCCGGCCGCCCGGCGCCCGCGCCCCTGACAGCCGACTCGGATATGTGTGCGCACGAGCTTGCGCTGGTCACGCCACAGGAGACCCGGGCCGCCTGTGAGAGCCCGCTGTATGTGCTCGGGAGATACGGGCTGGTGCTGCGGCACTACGTCCTTTGTGGCTGTCGGGCTTGGCAGGACTTCAGCGTTTTAGCATAGATTGGTGCTTGGTGTTGAGTACTTCCTTTATTTGTATCGATGCTGGACGTCACAGGCTGATGAGTGACCAAGTCGTGTTGCGAAGAGTCTGTGCGGTCGACCTAAAGCTGGTCATGCGAGCGAGGGTCGCAGCCCGAATAAGTGTTGCGTGAGCCATGAGATCAATCTGAGCTTGAGCTGCCTGCCCCAGCTCGTTCATCCCTTTTGTAAATGAAACGTGACGCTCATCATCGCTCACCCTTTTGTAGAGCGTCAGCGACTGCAAAGGCCATCGTGGCGCTTAGGGGGTGGGGCAACCGGGGTTCGAACCCGCCACCGTGCCAAACCATGTCTTTCGCAATGCGCTGTGCTGTTAGATACACACAGAACATGGTTAAAATTTACACGCAAATCTAAGTTTACTGCAACGCCAGAGTGGTTTCAACTGAAAGCCGTGATGTGCTGAACCGGGTTCTCATTAGGAGTTCTTAAAACAGCCTTTTAAGTTGGGGGAGGGGAGGGCGGAGTATGGATCCTTCTCATCTGTAAAATGAAGGAATTCACTTAAGTCCCAAAGGATGAGTTTCAATGTTCCAAGTGACAAGCCATGTCCGCCCTGGACCTTGAGTGAATGGATTGGAATAATAAAAAAAAAAACAATGCTCAAAGCTTGCTGGGAAATGAATATAATGAGCCAATCTTCCGATCCAGATTCTGGCGTCTGTGTTCAATTTACATATTTGTCTCCGGCTTGTCAGTGTTTCCGTGACAGACTTCGTCTCGCTCCTGATCCTGTCACCCTTCGCCCCCCCCCCCCCCCAAACCATCCGGGTATTTTTTCAGCTGACCCGCCGTCGTACGTTGCAGGCAAGCACACATACGTGCTGTACTTCATGTCAGACTCGTACATGGGCTGCGACCAGGAGTACAAGTTCTCGCTGCAAGTGGGCGAGGCGGACAGCGACAGCGGCAGTGGCAGCGGCAGCGACTGAGCTGCAGCGGCAGCGGACGGTCTGCCGTGCCGCACACCGCTCGTGGCCCGTGTGCGGAGGCGGCGGTGCCGAGCTGTGAGCGGACTAGTGCGTGGCCGTGTCTCCGTTTCTGTATGCGCGGTGGCGAAGCCCCGGCTGCGGCTGGAGCGCCGAGCGTGCGGCCCTGCGCCGGCCGCGATCCTGCGCGGACCCCCGACGGCACGTCGCCGCCCGCGCCATCGGCCGTCAAATAAATCATCACTCACCCTGCCGTCGTTTGTCTCGAGCTTTGCATTCTGAGCGGCATCGACGCGGCGCCGCGGCCGGGCCGGAGCATTCATCAGGCTGGGGTGGCGGCGGGCCGACGGCCGGCACCCGGGCCGTCGCCGCGGCGCGCGCGCGGCACACCACCGCCTCGGGAGTGTTGACGGCGCGAGGTCAGGCGCGGTTACTGTCTCCGCCCGCGTTCAGCCGATGCCACCGCGGCCGGGCGGCGCGATTAATAGCCACATTTTCCACATTTTGGTGTTAACTGCCACACGTTTACACTCGCAAATGCCCTTTTTACACAAACCTTTCGCTTAGTAGTGCGCGTGTTCGCACATAATGCACCTCTTCACACGTAATACGCCTGTTTTACTTGTCACACATACACCTGTTCTCATGCCTGTTCACAGAAACCTGTTATAGACGGATCGCATTCCCTATTGCGACGCTACCAAATGAACTGTTCCCTAACATAAAACATGCAAAATGTCCTTTTTGCGCCTCCGGCAACGCTGGCACTGATCGTCCTCTTTGGTTCCGGGCAGGTGGAGCATACGTTTTATTGGTATAATCCTGTGCAGAATTATGAACTGCCGCCATTTCAGTTCGATGTCATTTGTTGTGAGCCAATGATCTGTATATTTCAGCCCACTCATCCTGGTCTGCTATTCGCAGGTCGTGCTCCGATTTCCTCTGGGAACTCACAGGTTGTGAAATACGTGCTGCGGGCAGCATTGCGTTATAACCTGGCTTTGCTGTTCCTATGCACTCAAGTTGAGTAGCTCCAAAGCGTTCGGAAGACTTACAGCAGTAGGCTTTTCTTGGGCTAAGACACTTTCCAGAGCGGTGTAAGGCGATCTGAAATCTTTTTGCGTTGCAATCGTTCTGTTGCTTTGCAGCCTGACAAAACTTTAGACGGGGCTTTTAGCATCGTCATTCAGCAAGACTTTTCGCCTCCCTAGTCAGGTGCAAGGTGCTGGACTCGTTATCCAGTACCATTGGGGACGGGTCCCACGGCGGGCGCGTTGTTTGGCCGGGCCGGGATGGAGAGGCTAGCTGAAAGGATGACATGGCGTCCGTGCCGTAGTGCTGCGCGGCACATCAGGCTTTCGTAGTCCTACCCGGCGAAATGGCGAAGACAAAGCCATCCGTTGAATTTGGACGACATGACCTGGGTGACTGGTTCAAGGTGTACGCGACAAGCTTTCTTAGAAGTGCTCTGAGCCCGCAGGCTTCCATACAAACCACTCAGAATACGTTTATCAAGAAAAGAAAAGCAAACAACTAATCTCCAGCGTATCCGCGTCCTGCAGACGCTGGAAACAGCGGATCTCTATTTGCAGAAGTAACAGTGCTGTGCGCTGGCCCTATGCGGTTCCGCAAGGATATATACTGCGTGATAGGCCAAGGCCGGTCAGCTGGCTGCGCAAGATACAATTTCCATCGGACGCTGAAACATTTACCGCTCGTGTGCCGTCGCTCGTGATGTACGTCCAAGGCCAAAATTTCGGCAGTGGCTGTCGCCTTAAATATTTAGCTTGTTTGCAAGCACGTAGAACACACGTTTGTATAGCGTGGTCTTGCAAATGTTTACAGCCTACTCGCTTCGTGAATACGCTGTGTCTAAAAATGACTCATGCCTTTCTGCGTGGTTAACAACCGTGCTATATTCTGTTGGGCAGTTTTTCTTTACCTAGACGGTGGGTACGCATAATCATTTAACTAAGTCGGGATGCAGTGTAGTGCAGAATGGTGTGCTGTGGCTGAATATGCACGAAACATCAAGCTTTTTGGGGACGGGAAACGCTTAACTCCGCATGTGGTACAGTTCCATCAGTGCATTTTTTGTTAGGATGTGCTTCCAATGCCTGTCAGCTTACTGCCTTGACCCAGGGCCGACCGAGTGAGAGGGGCGACTTGCTACCAACTGCAACACATTAACTCCGAGCAAGCGAAACACCTGCAGGTCGTGACGATGCCTTTTGAAGCATTTGAAAATTTTGAACTTAAGCGGTCAGACAGTCATGGTTTTTAAAGCTACTATGCTTGCAAAGACTGATCACAGGTTCGTGAAGTTTTTAGCACTAGAAAACGCAATATCTTGAATGTTTCCACACTGAATATCAGGCGTCCGCACGCGGGTTATCTGATGAAGTGGACCTTTCTGCACGATGGCACTATCATCACGACCTTACATACTCCATTCGATTGGCATGGAAGTGACAATGACATGGAAAATGTAAAATTTCAAAACTATATAAAGGCTGGGGCCGCAAACGCGTCTGGATCTCGACGGTCCGGCGTATCAGGCAGCACCTTCGGACAGAAGAGCAAACTAATAATGACAGCGGCAAATCAAACCGCTGGTGTTTACGGTGCTTTGGCGGGTTGATGCCAGGTCCCATGAACCAGAGCAGATGAAGCGGTGAAACAAACTGCACTGCGCGGACGGATTCATGGTCGCAGCCCACTAACGAGTGACAAAACTGTCCGACCGGGCGGTTACTGGTGCGCCGGAAATCGACCGGAAAGCAGCCAATGACACCGTTCTCGGAACCCATCTGTAGTGTAAGACGCGTTCACTTGCACCGGGAGGTACTGAGCCATGAAGATGCACACGGGATCGCAGGACTGTCGCCGACTGTGCTCACAAATGATTAGGAGCGGAGCTTTTAAACTGTTGGAAAGGTTTCTGCGTTGATCTTCTAGGGACACTATCTTCATCAACAATGTTCGGCTAAAAATGCTTTGCAAAACTTTACAAAATGTCTGTAAAGATGCATGTTTTCATAAAACTGCGACTGATTGGCTGTAACAAGATCATGGCTTTATAGGCAGGTATGAAGCCAGATCTTTTCGCACCGAAACGTTTCGAAATTCCAAAAAAAAGTTAGCATGTCTCACAAACGCGACAGAACAAACGCAACTGTCTTGGACGCTTTTACGTTCACAGGTATGCAACACATACAGGGCTTAATGCTTAAATATGATACACGATGAATTGTTGATTACATGGTTCTAAAAACCCACGAGGCACCGATTTAAACGATAATGACACTGATATGACTATCCATGATAATGACTATATCCAACGCCCATGACCAATGCACATGGCTGATTACCAGGCCTGGTAGTCGCCAAAAAAGAATGAACTGAAGACATGGACCAAAGGAAAATGTTAATTAACGCGAACGCGACAATGAAAACTCCTTTGTCAAGCATGTCCCCGGTACCGAAGGGAGTGCTCTCGATCCCATTTCAGCCCTTTATGTCGAACTGTAGTGTCTATCCAATTGTTGAACACCTGCGAAGATAAGGGCTCTTTTGCATCGATGAAGGCCCCTGCATTTGTCTGGGACCAAACGACCGGGTCAGGGGCCTCCGGGGTCAGGTAGGCCACCATGTACCATGTATCCCTCTAAGGGCTGGGAGATCTCGCCCATATGCCACCGGCATAACAGCCGGCAGGCACCCCGTGCTGGGACGGAATGGCTGTTCATCCCCTGATCCAACGATAATGTGGCCCCAAGTTTACTCACGAGGTCGTTTATCCTGCAAAAGTTTAGAGGCCCTATTGGTGCTGAACAAAGCGGATCAGAATGAGGTCAACAATGAAAACATGCCAACACAAACGAGGTGTTCGTCCTTGTTCAGGATCAACATGTGAGACAAATTACGCAGGACAGTTTTGAGCCTGCGTGCTAACAATCGTAGGAGTAGAAACAGCTGTCGGGGCCACATTGTCCAAAAGACCGAGCAGCGTTGGCCACTGAAGCCAATACCAAGCCAATACCAAGCCAATACCAATCTCGCCTGGTGTGCGAGAACAGCCGTAGTAAAATATTGCCTTCAAAATTATTTTGAAATCGGTTCATACCGTTCAGAAATTACACTGTGACGTATACTTCACTCGCAAAATTTTGAAGATATCCCCTGAAAAGAATAACAGCGACAGCAACACGAAAACTGAGATTCTCCCTTCATTTGTCCAGGTCTACCACCAACTTCCAGCACCGTTTGGCGGTGCTGTAGACGCTAATCCGTTACTATTATAAATATAATAATTGCACAGACGAAACTTACTGTCTTGGCACCTTCTAAATGTATTAATTGACGTCCTAAGGCATTTCCTCCCTCAGGCACCTAACGTTCAACGGGGTTTCCCTCCGAAACATCGTTGTTTTCGTCCACCGGTTGGCGCCACCTAGCGTTACGACGCGAAACTGACGCCGCGCGGCCTCCGCAGACTGCAATGCCGGACATCGGGGTTTTTGTTGTTGAATTGCGAGCGCGTAAGGCCAAAACTATGCTACGTAATTCTTCCACTACTCGATTCTGAATAAAAGTGAGCATTCTCAGAGCAAGACAGGTTGATGCGAATATAAATTTATGACCGCATTTTGATCTAAGATCTACGTCCACGGCGTCTTTATACGCAGAATAAACTCGGCCCAGCTTGCAGTGCTTTCGGCTAAAAACAGTATTCTGAAAACTTGCAAAATGAATAGCACCGGTGGTTTATTAAATGCACTCATCTAACGCCTGTTTCCTTCAGTTTATAGACTTTAAATATAAACAGAATTGCATCTGTCAGTGTCCTAGCTTGCGTTTCACGAAAAGGAATGTCCCACCTTTGAACATATTGAAGGAAGCATCAGATACGCTGGAAGAAGCTCGCTTATAACGATTGGTATACTTTTAAATGAAAAGGGCTACTCTAGGCAACATAAGCTCCACTTTAGTAAATATACTCATAAACACGTTTTTGTTTTATTTGGGCATGGCACGCTTGTATGACGTTAGATGTGCTGCCACACTGGCCGTGCGAAGTGCCGCCCTAGCACTTTCTCGTGGTACCTTAGCTCGCCAAGAGATGGCAATGGCGGTGCAGGACGTATTTGTTGAAGCAAATGTCGTTGTGTCCCCGTGCTTTTGGCCCTTTCTCGTATTGTCATAGCATATTTGCCTGCGAATTTAAGTTGTTTACTTGTAATCACATACTCGGTTGTGACGCAATTCTTCGTCCCATTATGGCCTGATGACTCAAGGCGCATAGGGCGCTGTCCACGCATGCGTCAAATCCGTGGAGACCAACAAGTTATGGGCGCTGAATGACCGCTGCAGTCGACGCTCCCCTGAAAACCCCAAATACCAATACCGCTACTACCATGGGCCTTCTTTTAAGTTATTCGATTACAAGTCGTATTTCCGTAATATCTAGTACCATGTGCTATTTAGCATGACAGATTATTCGTATTTCCATCCTGCACTGCCTGCACAATATTAATCGAGAACCGATTGAAGTCCGTTGTATCTGGAAACCACGCTCACAAACGCCAGACATCAACGACTCGATTTTTTCTTCCTGGCCTTGAACGCCGCATGGCCAGTGGAGTGGCATCATTTGAATTAAACATGTCTGACGTCATGCATGCTTGAGCGACATTCAAATAGCCCGCACGAAATAGTCTGCACATCTTCGCGGCTTTGTAGCTCAGAAACTACAGGGTTTTAGTTCTTAAGAAGTGCAGAGCTCTCCTCGAAATTCAAGTGGGCTATATCCGCGACTTCTTCTTTGGGAGAAAGCGGCCTCTCACTATAGGGGGGGGGGGGGGGGGGGGGGGGGGGAGAGAGAGGATGCTTAGACAACCCTGCGTCCCACCTCTCATTTACCAAGACTCTGGCAGCGCCTCTGCGTGGGTGAGTTCCTTGAGAACCTAGTAGGCGTACGCAAGTATAATCGCATGATCACTGATGAACCACGTCAACTAGCAACGCTGTTAAAAATTAGCCTGCGTTGCGCGTGCCATTGGTGTGACGGGTATTCCATTTTTCACGCGTTCAGAGTGGAAGGAGTAAGGGTGGCTTTCCCTTCAGAGTCAAAGCATTTGGAATGGTGCCCCAGAAGTACAGATGGCTCGCAATTTGTATGTATTTTAAAAAGCGGGGTAAAAGGATTATCATCAGGACATCTGCATAGGCGTATTTGTGGAGGGGGTGAAGACGCTGTTCTTAAATTGTATGGAGCACTCACATTCACAGTAACAGGTATGAATGCGTATACCTTCATATAATCTGAAATGCACATGTTTTATCGTTGAAATTTTGATGTGTTCAGAACCCTGCACATAAATTGGTTGCGATAGTCACATGTGTCGTGGACACTGGACACCATTCTTGTGAATAAATGAATAAATACACAACGAATTACCTAGGCACATAATGGCAATATTGCACATCTTATTTTCCATTATGTTGCAATCGCACCACTTCAGCTTTACAAAACAAGTGCCTTTATATGACGCCGATGTAATCTGCGGGGCTGCTATGCCTGATTGCTGTGGCTACGCACATGAGCTTTAAAAAGTCGTGCAAGTACAGTGTATATAGCTATATTTTATATATGCTTAAAATGGATAACCAGAACACAAGGCCCGCAATCCGAGAAGCTTTTGGACCTGGCCCCTTATAACGACACGAATCTGCCCCTTCTCCAATAATTTTGAGAAATCGACACCCATGCTTGTAATACTTCAACTTTCCGGGAGGCTCCGGTGTTTGTTTACGCGTGTTTTCTGAACCCGAATGTCGTTTTGTGCCCATGTTTTAGCCCTTTCTTGTGGTGTTGTTTCACATTTTCTGTGATTTTGTCGTTCACTTGCCTTCATACACTCAGTTGTGGCGCTATTATTAAGTTCCTCGGGTCTCAGTCTTATTTCCGACATAACTCATACTACGATCAAATTCCTTTATGATGTAGCACAGAACGTGATTTGTGTTCGAGACTTAAACTCAACGCGTTGCATTGGTTGAGGGCCAGGTGATGCCCTTAAATGCTAGAAATTGTGACATACCACCGACACGACTGATTCGGTAATCATCGTTGTCCTGACCTTGGGCATTACGTGACCAATGAGATCACGGCATTCGAGAGATGTTTTTTATAGAGTCATGCATGACGGGGTGGACCTTGAAAAAATACGGACGAAACAGTCTGCTCAAGTTCGCGGGCGTCAAGCTCAGAAACAAGAGGGTTTAAGTCTTTAAAAGAGCATGACCGCTAACTGCCCTGCATGATCTTCAAAGAGGTGAACGACGTTTTTTTCAGTCGCCAAAACTTGTATAGTTCATTTGACATCGCTCATCGCATGTGTGCCGTGACCCTGGCAGTCGATGGGCGGAATGTTTTGGTGTGCCCCACCAGCGAGGTATCGCAAAATTATATAAAACAACAGTCCAGTCCATTAACACGCGCTCGGGTGGGGGTCATAATGACGCCTCGAAGGTTTTTGTTGGAATCATTTTCGAATGGTGCGGCGTAGCACATTCAATTTTGCATGGTAGGAAGATGAATAGCAGATCTTTTGATGCAAAAAATAGACGTACCTTGTAAGGCCGCTGATCTATGGCGGATCAAAGCCAGGCCATGATCGCCGACGAGGGCATTTCTAGGGAATCGTTCGGGTGTAATGCAACAACAGGACGCCAGATGAAGCCATAAACATATCAGATAGCTTTTTTTGGCAAAACAAATTGGATTTAGAATTACAACCACTTCCATTGGCAAGCGTCAGGTATGAAGAATAGACTGAGGTCAAAACTAGCCCGCTTTTTTCTCGAGCGCTTGGGTTGATGGGGGTAGTTTCTCGCCCTCATTTCGAATTCATCCATCACAGGGAATGCAACAGACATGTTTCCATGGATTTTAAAAGTCAGAGTACGTCACTTGCACAAAATGACCCAGGTGAACATCTTGTTTTTAGGAACATGCTGCCTAGCGTAATCCCTAACGCTTATCCGAATGACAAAGTGGGAGCAATCTCGTAGATATTTGGTCACCCTAACCTTTCGTGGATCAAACAAGGTCAATGCTCTTAACTGGACACCATTAAGCCTAGAACAGGTATAAAGGCTCACGGCGGTTGTATGAAAAGGTTCGGGAACACATGAGACACCAATATGGAGTTTGATCTTGTTTGATATTATTTGACCCTGAGATTACCACCCTAAAACCTCAGAATTTGGCACAAATGAGGAAACCTACAAGCAAATCCACCCCCTCAGTATGGTGTCTCTAGCTATCTTAGTCTCTGAGTTCTTAGGGGGCCAAACTGATCCCTAACCGAACGAAGGATATTCCACCGGCCGTCCTGGCGCGTGTGAAAACCTAATGATTCTTGACATGCTTAGACTGTTTAAATGCGGATAAATCTCTGTGCTCCTCTGTCTGTTCCAGCCTGATAAATTACGCAGTTATCACGCAGTGACCCTAGCCGTTGCCGGTGATCTTTGTCGTCTGCTGCGAGTGCTACGTTCCACGACTAGCGGTCGCGTCTTCAATTTCATACTTTTGGCTGGTGTTGACTTCGGCAACGCTTTTCGTTTAACAAAAGCTCAGGTATGACATACGATTTCCGATATGTTTGGCAGTTTTGATTAGTGGCGCTCTCGGGGCGTAATAATTGATGATCAGTGTTGCTGGCAGTGAGATCTGTTTGCCCAAACTCCTAACACCCTAACTTTCATAAAGCTGACTTGAAATGGATGTGTTATAGCTGAATTCAAACGGATTCAAACCTCACAAGGTAGTCCAATCGTCTCTTCGCATCCCTGCTATTTGTTACGGACACTATACAAACACCGCAAGCCGTATTTAAAGTACACTCTTTAATGGCATTATCATATTTACGGCACTGCCATTTACGTTCACGCCTGTGTGTTGTGCTCAAGCTCACATTCTTAACTGCGCGAAGACTTCGGAGTAGTGGCGCAACGCTGAAGGCGTAATGGGTTGTACGCGTGGATTTGACGAGGAGGGCGGCACAGCCCCCAAAAAATGAAAAACCGAGCTCAGCACGCCGCGGGCCAGCACAATTTTGGTGTGTGTGTCTTAAAACAACATCGCATGGTCTCCATCTACTCTATTTTTACGTGCATACCTGGGATATTTAACTGACAGCCCTCCCCCCCCCCCCCCCCCCTCCTGTTCTTAAACCGAGAACGTGTTGCACAAGCGGTGGGCCTCACTCGGTGTGCCGGGTTATCTGCTCTTACGGAAAAGGAGTCTGTTAGCACGACTACGCTCCCACGACTGGGAGTCAGAGGACGACCGCACAGATCCCCAAGAATGTGGGCATAAAGTCTGCTTTCAGAGAAGTCATGGTGGACGTGTCAAGTATATAACGTGGTAGGATCGTGGTCATGAGTGTAAAGTGCAGTCGGGTGGTATATCTTCACTCTGACTGCACCACAAAAAAGAGTGTCGGGGAATGGAGTCGACACAGTGTGGGTAGTGTGCTCCAGATTGAAAGAAATATTGGCGTGGTGTCAACTGAATGGTGTTAACCGAGCAGGGTGAGCTGTTGGCTCCCTCCACCACAGCAGGATCCTCGTCTCGAACAAACTGACCATGCGGTGACTCGCCGCTGTAAAACCCTTTTCGAATGGCCCCACACAAACAGGCCAGCGCCGGGCGTGGTGTCACTGACACGCTGACCAAGGTTCGTAGGGTGTAGCCCAAACCAATGTCTGACCCGCAGAGAGCTGAGAGAGACCAACAAAGTGTGTGCGGGCAGAGCCAAAGCAATCCACAGCAGCTATTATGCCTGACGCACAACCTATACAAATCGCTCGACCTTTGCACGCGACTTTACTACAATGCATCTCGACATTTCTAATCACTTTGAGAAGATAGGGCATAAACAACTGTTGCACAAATGAAAAATGGCTTTGGAATCACGGGACGACTTCAGGCAGGCTTAATCGTGCTTGCAAAACAGACGACAAAGAGTGTGAATACGTGACATTTTTTTTAGACAACTCAAGCCATAAACGCAGGGTGTCCGCAGGGCTCCTTATTCGGATCTTTACTAGCAGTCATTCATATCGACGAACTCTCAAATCGAACACAGAATGATGTTATTTTCTTCGCTGACGACACTTTTATCCACGCCTCGTACAAAACGACTGACTCCCGCACGACCGAAACGTTCACCCCCACACGACCTTGACGAAATACACAAATGTGGCGGAGAATGGGCTGCCGTATTTCATACCACAAAGATAATCCGACACACATTTTCATATAAAGGCGAATATCGGTTACCAGCGCTTACATTCGGAGCCGACCCAATAGCAGTCAACGACATGTATACATGTATACATGTATACGACATGTGCGCGCGCGCGCGCGCACACACACACACACACACACACACACACACCACACACAACACACACACACACACACACACACACACCTATACGGGTTTGCGGGGCGAAGTCGGGACCCCATCGAAATGCGGCGAAGCGAGGACCGGTTCGACGCCCCTTTACATTGGTCGCAGGACGATGGGAATAAGTTCATTGATACCGGGAGACGAGTAGGTTGCGATGGCAAAACATATTAAAGGGCTGCGCACGACGGAAACGAACCCGTGTAATGCAGTGAAGTAGGGACCGATTGGCATGACATCACAATGACGTCACGGTTTACACAAACCGCAATGTAGGGACCGCTCTATTTTGCTTGGTGTATCCGACGTCTTATAGTTTTTATCATTTAGCGGTGTTATATATATCGATGGCTTAACCTTGCACCCCGTGCCGCGCTGGGGTACTCAGCCAGTTACACCGTCGTCGCGATTCTCTCTGGGGGTTTCCGAATCTGAGTTATACATTCATAGCATTGAACCACCCAGCTTTGTTATTCATCCAAACCAAAACTGAGAAGCATTGGGAGAAGATAAACGAGGCCCTGGGAGCACTACTATGCTCTGCTTATCGTAAGAAAGAACGGAATTAAAGCTGGCCAATCAATTCGTCACGAGCATCACGCTGAATTTTTTTCAACTCAAAATTGGTCGGAAGGCCTGCAGGACAGCACTGCGGATCTCTCGAAGCAATAGCAGTTTTGGATGTTTGCATTGCTTGCGGCAACTTCATGTTCATATGGTTGATCGATTTAGATATATATATATATATATATCTATATATATATATATATATATATATATATATATATTGCACTGGGGTTTTTTTTCGTTGGCAATTATTTTTACGTTCTAAATTCATTGCCTACCTTTGAAGCAAGTTATGCTATACTTTCATTCGGTAATTGCTTCCAAACTGGTGCTTGTTACATGAATAACATGGGAAATCCCAAACACAGAAGAAAATTAATTCGCTCAGTTTTATTGAAGGTATTCCACAAAACGCTGAGCATTCAGCTGCAGATATATGTACAATACATCCAGCTCAAACACCCTACACGTAACTACATGCCACATCCACGTAAACGCTACGAAGTCAGTTGAAAAGAACGAAACGGAAACACTTGTCATGATCGATGTGTCATACTGTTCTCATTCATCGTTGTCGCTGCCAGAGTCGGTGCCGGAGTCGCTGCTATCATCGGTTGTTACGACAACCGGTGTGGAGATCTTCTAGCAGCCCGTCATTCGTCCAGTACTGCTGCTCCAGCCTTTTGACGTGCCCACAGCACTTACTCCAGTCCTCTGGAGAGACAGCTGCAACACCTGCCTCCACCAGCCGTTCCACCTCCTCCATCCGCCCCGTCAAGTTCCCCGTCTTATCGCGCGCTTCATCTGTGCCCACACTAACTCCATGGGGTTCAAGGTCGCAGTGGTACGGCGGCAGGCGAACGATCCGATGCCATGATCTCTAGCAAGGTTGTCCAGAAAATATTCCTTCTTCCGGTTCTGGGACTTAACTAGCGCCAGCCAGCTCCACCTTCCGCATCTCTTCGTGGATGGTCACACCTGCCTGCTGCAACCACTCCTGGATTTCCGCTTTACGCCAGCTAGAAGTTGGCACTTTTGGGCACAAACGGGAGTGATATCAGGCATTATCTGTGATGATCACAGAGTGCTCGGGCACGTTCGGAAGCAGGCACTCGGCGAACCACTTCCCGTAGCAGTTCTCGTAGCGTAGCAGTCGGCGTGCATCGACGTATGATAGTTGGCGTTCTTGCCATCGGTCCTGATGGTGGAGAAGTGAGCCCGTATAAATCCTTCTGAAGAGCCGGCATGGACTATGATAAAACGTTCTCCTTTTCCAATGGCGTTCTTCTTCCGTCCGTTAATTTGATTGCCGTCCAGCCACGCCAAGTCCTCCATATCGTACTGATTATACCATGTCTCGTCGGTATAAATGATTTTGCTATCGGGAACTTCTCTACGCAGCCTCCTCATCTCTCCGCAAGACTGGCATCTCGTTGCTGCAATATGAGGTTTCTCGATCAGGATCTCGCACTTGCCGATCCTTCCGTACTTAAATCCGTTCGCGATTAGGTGTTTCTTGCGGTGGATCTAGACATGGTGACGCCGAGCTGTTCGTGAAGAGCATCCGTGATGGTGTCCAGAGTAACATGTTTTCCATCGATGTACATTTGGTGCACCATTTTCATTATCGCGCAAACATCGAACGGATCTAGATCCACCCTTGGTCTTGCTGCAGCTGGTCGGGATCGGCTTGGAGATTTCAGTCTGGCACCATTCTGGGCTTCACGTTGTATGCGGTAGACTGTAGTCTTCCCAACGCCCGTTACAGCCGCAGTTCTTAATAGTGGACTCTCCCGGACGGCGTCGTCGTCTCCCGCCTTCAACTTCATGTCCCAGTCTTCGACAAAATGTTGATTATATTTTTACCAATTGTTTACATTAGAAACAATTTCCCTGCTTTGTGCCCCAAGAATCCTTCCAGACGCTAGATTAGATTTTTCATTCATTGGTAAGTAGGTACCAAAACATATCAAAGATATAAAAAGACAATGAAAAATACAAGTAAAACAATATGAAAACTTTTCACCGCGTAAAACATTACCGCAACACCAAAATGACGCCGGTCATGACATCGGTAATTTTTGGGCTACAGGACACTCGAATAATGACCCACGCGCAAAAAACCGTGCAAATCGTTGGCAACACTTTAATTCCTTTCTTTATTACGATAAACGGAGCACAATAATGTAGTATCGTACGCCGCGCCCAGGGTCATTTTTCTGTTGCAGTGTCCAGAAAAAATTGTACATTCAAAAATGTCAGACGGCGAAACATGTATTTTCCAGTATCGGTGAGCGCGTTAAACGACGCATACTTCACAATACGCTTGCTCCAGAGAAGATGAAGGTATACACGACATGGTCATGTTTACAATGGGTACAGACAACTATGGTATTCAAACAGGCATTTTAAATGTCCGTACTACGACTATTTTAAAACGATGTTACGTGCGCGGGGCGTTTGCTCTTTCATATCGCGTGCCGCAGAAGAATGCAATGAACTCTCTTTACTCTGTCATTCACATTAAAGTTCTACTAACTTAAATGTATTTGGATATCTAGTTTCAGTGAATATCCCTGAACACCAAAAATGAGCGCTGCTTCATTTATAGCCAGATGATTCAATATTATGTTTCACATTTCATGGTGCTGCAGAAGGTATTGAGAAAACAGCATAACCAACGCAAACTACCTCACTTCGAAACAAGCGCAGTACAAATTTAAATTGTTATTTGAATGTTATAGTTATATTGGCCCGTGCTGCGCTCACTTCCATTATTCACATTGAAGCACAAATCCGTGTGGCCCCAGGTATCGAGAAAAACGTGAGCATACTGGTAATATACTGGTATATTACGTAGCGGCTCTCGAGTTCACCAACACAAGACAGCTTATGTCAAGAACTTTTCCACATGCCACCAACGCTTAAGTTGGTCTAGTCTGATCTGAACAATGCAGCTGGTAAAACCTTGAGCACAGGTCAAAGAGCGGCCTCAACGGGTGGCTGCCCTTGACTGTTTGCATATTACTGCAGCATGGTGAAACTAGTCTCACAGATTCAGGCTACGCCTATGTTTTACCACGAGGTTATATGTACAGTACTTCACGTCGGTCCAGGAGCGACGACACAAATCTGGCTCGGCGGTGCAAAGCGGCGATGCAATCGGCCATACCGGGACAGGTCAAGTCGCTCATAGACCTGGACATCTGACTTTCAATTGCTTGCATTTCACGAACGGTCCATGAGATCTTTCGTATCTTTCTCTCGGGGACAGGAAGGCGGTTAGTGGAATGTCTAGTGGAAGGTGAGCCCTGATCATCACGTCCACCACTTGCAGGCATCACATCACATTCTGTCTTCTGCCGTTTACGTTTTCCTTTTTCCTCTTCACTTTCTTCCGTTTGTCGTTTGGTCTTTTCGCCTCATTGTCGTAGCTCTCACCCAGGTCTTCAACCACGCTCTTGTCTTCATCACTTGTGCAGGGGTCGAGTTCTTCCAACGCCTTACCAACGTATGCACTGCCAGGCTTGTTCACTGCCAGGAGCAGCTCGCTGACTTAAGCGCCATACACCGTCCGCTCGGGCAAGCGGTAATATTCCCGATGAGCCCTGATGTCATGTCCCATGAACCTCGCGACAACGTCCAGTTCCGTTTCGCTCAAATGCAAAAGTTGTATCATTGTTGCGATATGCTTTCGCATAGATGTAGCTGTCACATTCACAACTTCTGCACGCTCAGCAAACTGAGAAATACACTTGCTCCCACTCAGTGGCTCAGAACTAAGCTGGTTGAATCAATTTTGACACTCCTCTAAGCGAGGGGATATACTCCCAATTGGGTCTGAAACTGAGAGCTATGTAAGGGATAGCCTTCGCTTACTGTAATTGGTTATATAGCGACCTGAAGTGGCATGAAACAGTACAACCTTTGCAGGGCAAATATGTTTGTTGACTCCGCTAGCCTTACCTGATAATTGCATTTCCTCTTCTGTACACGAGTAAAAAAGAATTTCCTCCGTCTCATGGTTCTGGAACACAAAGAACACTGCAATTTCAAGGGACCCTCTGAGTTCCCACCAGACTTGTGCGGTGGCAAAAATCGGGATCTGGGATATGCAAGATGCTACTACAAACCAAAATTCCAAGACACAAGATGCACAGGATCTCATGCAAATACATTCACAGAATCCCAAGGCAATACACATCCTACAGATCCAAGATCCATTAGGATCCCACAGTTGCAGCATATTTAGCAGTGAAAATTGAACAAGCATTTCAGTCACTCCTATCTGGTTCCATACTCATATACAATTATCTTAATGGGTAACATGATATAGTTCCTTTCATTTCTGAAGACGTGTTTTTAAAGCAATACCAGAACAACTAAAATGCAAAAACAAAATACCCCATTTCAGAGGTTTAAAAAAAGAAACACGACCGCGCAGAGACTGATTTTCACAATAAAATGTCAGACATGTGTGTACATGTTAGATAAATCTTGCTAACAAATCAGGCAACTTTGTTCCCTTAAAAGGAAATAGTTCACCCTAAGAAATATTCTTAACACATATTTTAACTTCACCAAAAAAGGTAATTTTTTGAAGGGAGCAAAATCTTTTGGTCCTCTTAGAGAACAGAAAATGATCCAAGTTCCAACACTGTGGCTCATCCAATCAATGCTGAAAGTGGTGGAGAAGCATCAATTTGATTGGCTGATGAGCTAATAGGCTGTTATTCTGCCCAGGATTGGCTAATTATGTAGTGTCTGCTGATGGGCCTATAAGCACAATTTCCCTGCACTCTTTCATGTGAACTTCATTTCAATTTCTGAAGTTCAAAGCTCTTTGGCTGGAAAGCGCTTTCAACCACAGCAGCAGGGTGGGGGGCTAACACTGTCTACAAGGTGACTACCTCAGTTCTATTCCCCATGTTGAAGGTTAATTAATTTCTTCAAGCTTTCTTACTGGCTCAATAGGAATATGAAATCGCACTGTATATGGACACTTGAACCTGTCACAGACTTGATGCTGCAATAGGAAGTAATGTCCACAATGATTGTTAATGATTATGAATTACACAGACAAGGGGCCACAAAGGTGCAGCTAATTTTCGGTATTGACACGGGCACTATTTAGTTGGTTTAATAATGGGAAACTGGTGCATGCAAGGGGGAGGAGGTGATTCTGTCAACCCCTGAAGTAATAAACATGAGTCTTTATTTAATAACATGTGTATATTCAAAGACACAGCCATATTCCATTTAAAATACCCACTTGCGGACCCCAAGGGGGACAGTCTGTGCTTTAGAAAAATGACTGAAATTGGTGCAAAATTGGCACATGTTTATGAATAGGAGAAAATTTAAGAAACTTTCAGTGTTTGCATTAGCGGCAAAAGTCCTGGAGAATACCCCACACCCTTCTCCATTTTCAAAGAAAAGTGGGGTTGACAATTACTTTGGGCATTTCTAACCTAACCTCATCTAACAACTCAAACCAAACAATGCACAATCTAACCAAACATGGCACAACATAGCACTGGTTTCCCATATCAGATGGGGTATGGGAAAATAACTTAATAATTGGTTTGCAATCAAAGTGATCATCATAGTAATGTTAAGCATGACAGAATAACATGAGTAACATATTGAAGTTAAAGATAAATAAGAAAAAGGTACACATCTATACCAATACCATTTTAACTTGGCTAGAGGCATATATCACCAAAATCTGAGTTTCAAAAACCATGCAGTATTTATACTGTCCCCCAGACTGCTGATAACCCATAAACAAACTTTTGGATCTGCCTGTGCATGGATTCAATGAGCTTACTATAATCTATGCCTATTGAATTGCAATGACGACAGAAGCTGCGACTAATCGCTTCACAATCAAACTGCTGGCTTGCCACACAACCTACGAAAGAGCCACCTCTTCTATTATATAAACTGTGCGAGCCTCGTTTCTTACAACAAATATGAATTCATACTCACCTAGAGTTTGTCAACCGATTCCTCACTCCACGGATTGCTATTTCTTAATTGCACTTCCTTCCCGTACCGGTCACGATAACGCGGAAGTCGGTTCGTGGGAATAGGGATGGCCTTGAAGGAACGGCACCAGGTAAGGTAACTGATCTGGTACTTACATAATCTGTCTGATGGCAGCACCGGCTAGCGAATGGTTTTTTAACAACCAAGGAACAAAATATGACCTTCTAAATAAAGTTCCTCCGATCTTGATTTAAATTATTATGAAAAAATCGAAGTATGCCATCTTTACAAATCATACTTACAACACAACCAAACATTGCTTTGTCCATCACATGATTACGGCTCCTGATTGGTTGATACTACTGCGTTCAGCCAATTAGCGCGCGCCACACAATGACGTCGCACATTTCCGCGGGAATCTTCCCGTAGCGGCCGGCGGATTTGTGTAAAGCGACGGGTGGTCACGTGACCAGCGGATAAACACAAGTTGATTAAACCCCACTTCCTGGGGACCGGTCTGAGATTGATAGGAGCGTCGTCTGATGAGTTGAGAAGCATCACCCAATGGTCAACAAAGTGGGGACCGATTTTTCGGTCCCGACTTCGGAACGGTCCCCACTTGGCGTACGTTTAGCGGGCGTTTGTCCCGACTTCGCCGCAAAGACAAGTACACACACACACACACACACACACACACACACACACACACACACACACACACACACACACACACACACACACACACACGCACACACACACACACACTACACACACACACACACACACACACACACACACACACACACACACACACACACACACACACACACACACACACACACACACACACCACACACACACACACACACACACACACACACACACACACACACACACACACACACACACACACACCTCGGCATGACATTTTCCAAAGATCTCCGTTGTCAGCAATGCATTAGCAAAACACATCACAAAGTAAACAAAATACTCAGCCCTCTGTATCCGACAGGACAACACATACCAAGACCTATCCGTGACGACATCTACAAAATGTATATCATAACTCTTTTTTAATACTGCGACGGCATCTACGACGGACACATCGCAACACAAGACGCAATGAGACTTGAGACACTACAAAACAGAGCCGCCAGATTAGTGACCGGGGCATTCTTCAGAAAGCCATCCCACAAACTGGAGCTGAGTTAGGATGAGATAGCCTGATAACTAGGTGACATATACACCGTCTGACGCTCAATCACAAGCTCAACGACCCCGGTCAACGTACACCGAGCTACATCACGGCAAACATGCTTAGCACCCGCGCTCAAGACAGTAACAGAGATCTCAGAAATGTCAGCACGCACACTACAACCACAAATCGCACATCATCTGACCATGTCCTGCCAACACTTTTCCCCGGAACTAATAAGCCATGGAATGAACTGCACAGCACCATATGATACCTCACCCACTCCGCCTTCAAAAACAGCTTCCCGAGCGGTCGGTGGTGCCCGATCCACTTCCTCACTGTACCGCTGGATCAAAGAGGAAATATCTGGCACTTACCGCCGTGCCAGTGTGGGTACCAGATTGAAAACAATCGCCATGTCCTCCTCTCCGCCTATCAAATCCAGAGGATTCATTGACGTTTAGTGTTGGCAGGCATGCTTCTCACCTCACGACATGGACGTGGCATTCCCGGTGAGGCTTGTGGTGGTTGACCATCTAGCCGAGTGTGTATGTGTTTCAGACTAATTGCTTCGATTTAAACTCTACCTTCTTCGCCTTTCTGATTCACGTTCGCATTCTAGTGCGTGTTTTGTTTAATAGTGATAGTGATGATAATATTTGCGAAGGAACCTAAGCATAAGCACAGCTTTAAACATTAAATATCATGCTCCATGTATTGTCCTCTATTACGTTGCATTATATTTTGCAATACAATAGTATTGCTTGCTTGATAACGTCGCTTTGCTAGTGCCTCTTCGCAAAGAAAAGATCCATTTTTCTCAGCGGACTCCCAACTCATAATTCAAAATGGTCACGAGCGCAAGGCCTTTTTTGGTGACATAAACTTCAAAACTCATGTCCAAGCGCTAGTCACGCCACTTATTACAACAGCCATTCCGCTGACACGTCTAGGCACCAGCCTTTGCCTACGCTGCCCTTCCAGCTGTCCAGCAGCTGTCGTCAACTGTTGATTTCGCTCAAATTCAGTTTCACTTTAAAGTGTATATTTTTCCTGACAGTGCACACGACGCTTTTCCGTAGTGTCTCCACGGAAAATGTATCACGTGCAAACTATTCTCTAGTCCGCATGTGTCAGGCCACGTCATTCTGCGTAAAACTATCTTTTTGGCCTCCAGCCATCTTCCATGAACGGCAAACGCGACATATTTCGGATGATCATATTGGATCGTCCTTTCAGAATATCCTCTTTGTGAATTACATCCAATTCTAAGCTTAACACAAAGCCGCAATTTCAAATGTTTTTGAAATGACAAATCATCCTCCCTAATGGAATCTTTTATTCGCTGATTAAAGAAACATCCTTGACGTCGGAAACGCTAATTGGAGAAGCCGAAATCCGGGAAGACATCAGGCTTAGGAAAAAGATTAGTTCAATCCATCGGCTGAGCCCTCCCACCTGATTTCAAAATGTGATACCCATGAATGTACAACGTTTTCCTATGAAACTTAAACAGTTTTTCTTGCCTCTTGAAATTGTGCGGGCGCACAAAATATCGTCAGGGTTTTACGTAGTAGCTAATAGTAGTTTTACGTAGTAGCTAGATGTCTTAACTTCAAATATGGAAACGTTATTCGAACTAATGTCCTCGTCTTGTGTGCTGGTGTGTACACAGCGTGTGAACAGTCATCAACTGCTAATTGATCCTGAGAATGCCGGCCTGGTTTTTGCCTTTTAGTTACGTATGTCACACAGTCTCGAAAAGTTGTGTGGTATGTGTATTGGGGGTGCTAGGACTGGCAGGCATGTTTTTGTGAAATAAAGTCGCAACTGCAAAGCAAAATTCGCCATGACGCAGCCGAAGACAGCAGTTTAAGATCGCATGAGGCCAAGAGCGCAGGTAGAAAGGTTTGGTTTTAAGTCAGACCTATAATGCGAGCATTGTTCGAGGCCGCAGCTGAAGTCAGGTGTTATGAACAACACATGACCGAAGCCAGTCGTGAAAAAACGTCTCATACGGAAGCTGAACCGGACGCATTTGGAGGAAAACTGCGGCTTGGCGAGGATTATGCTCAAACCGGCTTCGTCCTCATGACCGGCCCCATACAGCATAATCAAACACCTGACATTCGGATCCGGATGTGAACGTAATCTGGCGCGTGTTCGTAGTGCGGAGCGTTCCACTACGGCCGCTGCAGATGCAACCGCTCCAACATTGTCTGGCTGTCAGGGAAGTTTGGAAATATCCCAAGGTGGAAAGGAAACCTCTATCAACACAAAACTTAGGTAATCCATAAAAACGCAACCATGACAAAGGATGCAGGGTCTGAGATCTGTATCAAACTTGGCCTGGGCCAGATGTTGAACTCACCACTTTCCGTTACCGTTGTTGTAGAGATCAACAAAACGAATGGCTCCATCCAATCGTCGTGAATTCCCTATGCCTTAAGCGCCGAGGTTGAATGGGACGAAACTAGCGGGTGCTCCCCAGATCTCAGGGGATGCACGGGCACCGAGCGAAGCGAAATGGCTACGTGCCTGTGTTACACATAACAGGGGAGGGGAAGGGCTCATGGGGCGTAATGAGAGCGTAGCAAGGGAGGGAGGAGGAGGTTCGGAACAACGTAATGTTTATGCTGATGCAAATTTGGCTAAAATCTTGAACGCTGAATGAAAACATCAAAGCTGGATGTCCATTCGCTTCCTGTCAAAGTAAGGATAACGCCCTCTGCTTGTTTCGCATCTCAAGGAACACTGAGAAACCAAACGGACGTTACGCTTAACACAGCGTAACCAGGGGTGAGGGGGGGGGGGGGGTTCGCGCAGCGTAACCAGTGCAGAATCAGGCGGAGGGAGCGTTGAAAATGTCAGAAAATTCGTGACGTAATTTATGGACAGTCAAATACGACACCATATTATGCTCGAGGTTCGTAAACTTCATGTCCAGTATGCATATCCCCCCCCCCCCCACCATACACTTCAGTTCCCCGGATACACTCATGCCTGCACTGCCGCTTGGTCTGGGGGGAGGGGGCAAACCCTCAACGAGCCTGTTGGGAATCTAGCCCACGCGCTGGTCGTTGTGTAATGATATGCTTGATGAATAATGTTTAATGCTGTCGACAAGTGTTCAGGAATGGTGGCGTTCTCTCACTGTTTTTGATATCACACGGCCAATATGCCTTGAATGAAACGCTGAAGCACGAATTGAAATGATTCTCAAATGATAATTTGCAACTAGATCACCTGTCGACAGCGGGCGGGACCCCCATGAGCTGCCTGCTGAACTAGATCACCTGTCGACGGCGGGCGGGACCCCGAGGGACGTGAGCTGCCTGCTACGAGGTCAAACCAACTGAAGGGTTTCTTTGTTAGCGTGGGGCCGCACATGGCAGCTGAGGTGAGCGACATGAGGTCACTGGGACCGCACATGGCAGCTGAGGTGAACGACATGAGATCACTGGGGCCGCACATGGCTGCTGAGGTGAGCGACATGAGATCACTGGGGCACACATGGCCGCTGAGGTGAGCGACGTGATATCACTGGGGCTGCACATGACAGCTGAGGTGAGCGACATGAGGTCACTGGGGCACACATGGCCGCTGAGGTGAGCGGCATGAGATCACTGGGGCAGCACATGGCTGCTGAGGTGAGCGACATGAGATCACTGGGGCCGCACATGGCTGCTGAGGTGAGCGACATGAGATCACCGCCGGCCTCGCTCCGCCGATTGCGATGTGTGGGCACCTGTGCGCCTCGCCTGGCGCCCTGACGCTGTCTGAGCTGCGGACAGTGGAACTCCGCGTGAACGAGTCGGCTGCCTGCGACGAGGGCGGGATCAGTGATCGTATGGTCCGTTTGCTGTTGGAGGCGCTCAGTTGGGTGCTCCTGCGATTGGTTAATCCCAGTATCTCACTCCCATTCCTGGATGCATTCTCTCGTTGATCCCGTCTGCAAAGCCAGATATCCTTCAGACCCGTCCCACTTCTCGCAAATCTCCATCGATTCTGTCGTTACCAAGAATATAGAGCTGGCAGTCTGGTCATTGCCTAGAATATAGAGAGGGCCGCTCACCAAAAGCTCTACAATCACGTATCCAAGAACCACCTCCTTTGGCTAAACCAGCACGGATTCTGTGCTCGTCACCCGACGGAATTCGTGCTGATATCCATGACCGAGCATATGGTCTCTACCAGCGACTGGAGAGAGATGTCCCCACTTTGCCCGCTGGATTTAAGCAAATACTTGCATATAATCGATTATGCAAAGCTCTTCGGTGCATTAGCTCAGCGAATGAATTTCTCAGAAGAAGCTCAGGAATGGTATTCATTGGCTTCGCCTGATTTTTATGACAGTGCATGCAACTGCCATAACAAGGTGCAGATGAACTCTCAGTGGTCTATCCTATTATTTATGGAACTACCTGCCACAATCTGCCACTTCTGCGCTAGTCCTGGTTCACTGGCGAATCAGGTACTGTTTCTCGACATTCGGCAATGGTTCGCTGAAGAGCCGGTCGCTGATAAGAGGATAAGCGTAAAGCAGAATTTATCTTCCGCCGCAAACGTTTGACCACATATCACATCTAGGAGAGCAGAACAGGCTGAATACCGTAAGTCTTGTTGCTCACCAAGCTCTGTGTATAACACACACGGTCTGCCAACCGGACGAGCGAGAGACCTCGACTGGCGAGCCCTTACGTGTTTCGGAGATCCACGACCGATGCATGAGACAGGACAACCTGTGCGTGCCCAGGCTATTTGCAGAGATGAGCCGGAAACGGTTTTGTAACCACGTGCCACGGCAGCACATTTCGCTGTTACCGGACCTCCTGCCGCCGTGCATCACCCACTCGGGTCATCATTTGTGGCGCCACCTGTGGGTGACCGGGATTTTTATGCACCTGACCGGACTTATTCGCAGTTCTGCTGGTTTGGTGATCCGTTTCTGGACGACTGTCTGCGTGCGTGCGTACTTATGCACGTGCTTGCATGCGTGCGTGCGTGTGTGTATGTGCGTGTGTGTATGTGCGTATGTGTATGTGCGTGTGTGTATGTGCGTGTGTATGTGTGGGCATGCTATATAGGCTCTGACCGCTCATTTCACATTTTTAACGCGAGACAGTAATAATCCCAAGCACATCGTGGATGGTCGATATATGTCTGAGTCCGAGCCATTCTCGACTAAGAGCCGTCCTCAAGCCAGCCAGAAATCTGCTGTGCATCCAGCCCTACGGTCTCTATTTCTTCAGGAGCCAGGAATGTTGCACACTGTCAAGCGATTTCCAATGTGTTTGTCGTCGTCAGTGTCGTAACAAACTCTCAGGTCATGCTGCTACTTACCAAGTTGCGCTTGTACAACATAACCAACCCCTTCGAGCGACCCGGGCTTAAGAATGCTATTCAGGACTCATTGCGTGATGTCTGGAGAAGCGTGAGACAATTTGCTTGTCAAACAGGCACGAAAAGGTTTTCTACGACTGACGGTATAAGATATTTAGCTAAAAATTGTCAAGGCTACTCTAATCACCGACTTTCAATAAGGGCGTGACAGTTTTAGGAGTTTCAACATGGCTGGTACATTACCCACCGCCACCGAACTGTTTATAGATTGCAAAAGATGAGGCGCAGTTACTGGAAACGTCAATAAGATGAAATGTTCTGCAACTTTGTGTACAACACCGGCTGTTGACGTTCCCAGAAACCTCAGCGCAGTAGAAAGCCCAGGAAGAACTGCAGTCTTGCTTGACGAACGGGTCTGTAAAAGTGTGTGGGAGGCGGGAGTGGACAGTCTGCCTCTTACGTTCGGCCGCGCTCAACGCCTGTCAGTCGTGCTGGACCCCACAGTCGCGCGACGGCGGTTCCGACGATCCACCAGTCAGTCTCAGTGGTGAGGCTCGCCCTCGGCTGCGGCATCTATGCGAATACGATGTACTTACGTATTTATTTACATTTGAACGCTGTTTGAATTGATGAGTGTTTATTCCAAGCGCGATTGTCTCACGGTGGCCAGATCGCTTTTGACGGCGCTCCGCGAAGCCCCGGTAAGCCGGGACAGGTGCCTCACTAGGGATCCGCGCTCCTCTCGGCGCGAGCGTGGTTTCTGTCATTCATCAGCTGCCCGATATAGCCATCTTCACTTGGCGAAGTACGCAGTAAGGCGACGGCGACGTCCTGATCAGGAACGTCGCATACGACGGCCCGGATTGAGTCGCAGATGTCAAGGTGACTGATTATGAAGTGGCCCAGAACCGATGGGGGCGAGCGTCCTGGACGTTGAATGGGTGCTGTGATGAGCTGGTTTAGTGGCAGAGGTTCAATAGATCCAAGTACCGCCGGTTGCCAAACTTTTGAGTCAGCAGCAGGTCCAGGTTCAGGTCACCCAGAAGATGCATCAAATGACCCCTGCCTGAGATAGTCTCGTAACTGGTCCGACGCAGGGGATACCAGCCTGTTTGAAGGTGTATAGGCTACCGAACTGGGCATCTTTAACAATGTGCGAAGGGAAACTTCAAACACCCCAGACTTAAGCCAGATGTCACGACATCAAGTGCCCTGTCTGAAGCGACCCGCTCTAAACATACGCGACGTGTGTCACGCCGGCCCCGGTCTCGTCTGACGGTGCCGAGCCCGAGAAATGTTCCTGGCGCCAGTGACTGCTGCCAATCAGCTGGCGCTCGCTGACATTGTGTCGATGTCACAAACTTTGAAGAGCGAATTCTCCTCAGCCAGGCTTTGTATCAGCGTCCGGACATCTCTGAGCCCAACTGTGAGGCTGGAGGCAGCGGCGGCGTCCGGCCGCTGTACCGCAGGTCCGCTGGCAGAGGAGCGCCGGTCGCCTGCAGAGGTGGCCGGGCTGACACCAGCGGAGCGGGCCGGGCTGGCGCCAGCGGAGCGCGCTGGTATCGTGGCCGGGTCGACAGATCTTCTCTCTCTCTCTCTCTCTCTCTCTCTCTCTCTCTCTCTCTCTCCTCTCTCTCTCCTCTTCTCTCTCTCTCTCCTCTTCTCTCTCTCTCTCTCCTCTCTCTCTCTCTCTCCTCTCCTCTCTCTCTCTCTCTCTCTCTCTCTCTCTCTCTCTCTCTTCTCTCTCTCTCCTCCTCTCTCTCTCTCTCTCTCTCTCCTCTCTCTCGCTCTCCCCTCCTCTCTCTCTCTTCTCTCTCACTCTCTCTCTCTCTCTCTCTCTCTCCCTCTCCTCTCCCTCTTCCTCTCTCTCTCTCTCTCTATCCCTCTCCTCTCTCTCCTCTCCCTCTCCCTCTATCCTCTCTCTCCTCTCTCCTCTCCTCTCTCTCTCTCTCTCTCTATCTCTCTCTCGCTCTCTCTCTCCTCTCTCCTCTCTCTTCTCTCTCTCTCTCTCTCTCTCTCTCTCTCTCTCTCTCTCTCTCTCTCTCTCTCTCTCCGTGCTGCCTGCTCTAAGCCAGGCCATCCACGTGACGCTATGCGGTTCCCGTCGCGCTGATTGGCGGCCGGCGACGCGCGACTCATGATCTGATCACCTGCTGGGCCGCATCAGGCCGCGGCCGCACCACACGAGCGATGTGGGGGTTTCGCGGCAGGTAGCGCACCTCCTCTTTACACTGGCGCGCGACCGTGCTGCCCACCGTCTGGCCGGCCGGCCGGCCACTGCAGCCGGAACTCCTCCGGGCTGCAGCGCAATACACTGGCACCGGTACCGGTGGAGATGGTCGTTGAAGTGGACAGGCCATCGGTGGTTCTCCTCAGATGGGTACAACAAAGTATACCGGAACTGAACCGTCCCCAGCGCTGTTTTATTGTGCCAGTTGAAAGCCCATTCACTACATCGGTAAGCCCGTTTGACCTGTGCCATAGCTGTCTGACTTAGCTCTGGCGTCACTTTTGAAGCCCATTGCTAGCTTGGCCGAAGGGCGAAGTAAGTGCTGTAAGACGTAGCTTCTAAGCAGCAGCACCCAGCATCGGCCAGCGTATGTTGGCGGCTTAAAACATATGTCGGACAAATGACGACTCTTGATGACATGTGGATTGCGTTATCGGGGATGATATTTTTGAAAACATAAGTTGCCATTTCATAATATCCAAGCGCGCCATTGCTTTGCTCCACATACCTCCAAGTGCCCAATCAGCTACTTTTACTTTTTATGCATACAACTTCATTGGCAATTGCTGCGTATGACGCGTTGGTATTACTGGCGCAACATTTGCCGTTGACGATTTTCCGCGTTCTGCCTAGTATTGTTGTATGTGTATGTGTTGTTGAATGTGTAGATGAAAAATGCATCTACACATTCGTTGATGCGGGAAAGGTTTTTTGTGTCAAGCAGGCGCGGCTCGCACATTATGTTCGGTGCATGCTTGCACGTTTTCTGCCACCATGAAGACTCGCACCCCTAAATACGCCACCTTTTGTGCTGTGTGCAATTGCTATGCGAGATGCCACATGCGCCACCCAGCGACATGGAGTATCTAAGCATAAAAAACTTCATTGATACAACAGCGTGGACAAGTGAATGGTGTGCGGACAATGGCGGCCAGATGGTCGGCGATCGGCTTTGTCAACACCTGGACAGATAATTCCAGGTCGGTAAGGAGTGTTGGTGGTCATGTGATCTAAGAGAGTCTCGGTCGGGTCCAGGTGCGTCTCGATAAGTTGGAACAGACCGAGGTTGTTGAAAACAGAGCCATACCGATGCTCACCAGGGCCGTCCGCACGTCAAATATAAATATTTATGTAACCCAGGCAGAAGGTCTGCTTGCCCAGGTTCACAATAGCATATATTTGGTTACATAACTTACCCAGACCGTCCAACATCGGCTGAAACGGTGGACGATAGATGACGCCAATAGGAACAGAACAATGCGCGCCGCCCGGTGTCGACACGCAGAGCGACTCCCACGCACCCTCTGTGTTTGTAGCTAGAAGGACGCTCACGGCGAGGTTTCCTCGGTATAGGACGGTAACAACACCGCCTCGGGTTTCACCGGAGCGGTCTCGATGCATCAGTCTATAACCGGGAACACCAGTCGCCTCGGGTTTCACCGGAGCGGTCTCGATGCACCAGTCTATAACCGGGAACACCAGTCGCCTCGGGTTTCACCGGAGCGGTCTCGATGCATCAGTCTATAACCGGGAACACCAGTCGCCTCGGGTTTCACCGGAGCGGTCTCGATGCATCATTATATAACCGGGAACGCCAGTCGCCTCGGGTTTCACCGGAGCGGTCTCGATGCACCAGTCTATAACCGGAGAACACCAGCATTCTGTCCGTGGCAGTATCTGATAGCCACGTCTCAGAGGCACACATAATGTCAAGCTTTTCCTCGCGAAGAGTATGAAGCACTGAGGCTGTTTTAGGTACCAGCAAACGGACATTGAGTGAACGATGACCAGTTCATGTAACGGCTCACTTGAGTTGGTAGTCTGCTTGCTGTTGGAAATGTGACGGGTCTGATGACGGGTGAGACTTAATAGACAATAGGCCCTGGCAACAACAACGGGACTAAGGGGCAACAAGGTCCTCAAATATGTCAGCACCCTCTGAATGACATCAACATATAGTAACATAGTTTTCAATGGTCGTTAGTAAATAACTACAAATTAAGATAATCAGATGAAACGGATTTGCTGTTAAAACGTACAAAAGCCGTACCACTTCAAACCAGATTGAGAAGCTTTGAAAAAGCGGATTGGTAGGTGGAATGGATCTGAATTAGCCTAACCGGACCGGAATGGATCCTGAAAATTCGATCCGCGAATCGCTCCGCAACACATGATAAAAGCCGACTCTTAGGCTGTGCCGCGACACCCAACTGCTGTGCGGAACGAGCGCATCCAGACGCAAAATTGCCCGGAGCTCGCCGCTTGGACGGGCAGGTCACGGATGACCGGTGGGTGTACCAGCACGTGCCAACCCAGTTGACAGATTGAACCTTACACTGGAAGAACTGAATGCCTATTGCACCTCCATCGGCAATAACGCCGTCACTGCCTGGACGGGGGGAATCGGGTTTAAGCGCGTCACGTGACCGAGGTTAGTCACGTGACATCATGTGTGCTTTAACTGAACATAGTGCGCTGTTATGCGAAGCGGATTCATCAGCGACAGCTCCGTTATTGGATGCTGAAGTTGAAATGGCTGAGCTAAGCGACATTAGAACAGCCACAGTGCCTTTTGCCGTTCAGTATTTTTCCGGGATTTTAGCATTAAGCGTGCGCTCACACATTTTCTAATGCGCTGCAATTAGATGATGGCTGTCCAGCACCGGCGCATTGCGACTATTTTAGCAAAGAGCATGTCACCACTAAGCGCAATGCGCCACAACACTACAGACGGAGCGATGTTCTTGTCGTTCCAATTCCGTTTTAATTTGCACGCTTTCAAATGCCACCGTCTAAAACAGCATTTCAGCTTCAGTTTGTTGCAATTAAACTGGAAGAAGCTGCTTTATTCAATGTGTCAGCATTTAAGCATCTCTCGTGTATTTCGCCACGGTCTTGGAATGAAGCGAGGATGTAAGGCGCGCGTTTGCAAAAGGGGAGGTGGAGCTGCGCTGCGCGAGTAGGGATGGTATTCATTGAAGTAGGCCTAGAAAAACTCATGTGCTTATCAGGTCAATAATGTGCGCTTCCTAAACAAGTTTCACAAATTTTATGAGGTTAGCTGTGACGTTTCCTATTTGTAAGAAAGCATTTGAGAACTTCATGGTTGATTTTTTGGTCGAGGCTTTTTAGGATTTCTGCTTTAGTTTATCGTGTTTATCACTCAGAATGGGGGTTCCAGTCGCGTAAATGGTAAGCAGAAAAGATGCATGCTCGTCAAAGGCGGGTAGGAAGGTAGTGGTAGTGGTAGTAGGTAGAGGTAGTGGTGTCATCTATGTCAGGCTTGGGTAGTAGTATGCTTATATTAAGCAATGCAACCCATACAGGAAGCCAACTTGTGAACTAATTAGAAAGAAAGTCATTAATCAACTCATTTTGGCTTTTGTGTTGGCTTGAACTTTGATTCCCATATTAAAAAGATACATCATGAGTCAATTCATTTGGTTTTTGTGTTGACTGTTCGATTCACATAAATTCTTTTCAATAGAGGCAATAATCTGATTGATGACTGCCAGATCCATTTTTATGAAATAATCAGTTAACTTGCAACTGATCAATAAATGAAATTGTGTACGTTTTAACCAATGAATTTTCAATCAAACAGACAAAACAGGTCTGTCAGGTACGATGCAATTATATTTGTGTGAAATTTCCCTGCAGTTCATGTTTGCTGTGTTGAGATGCCCCCACAACTAGACCTGGTTTTGGTTATAATCTCTGTGTAAGTTTTAGATATCTTAATTAGATGCACCTTTGCTTCAGATTCAGAAGTGTGATCGGAGAGGATCATGGTTGGACGGGCCAAACTAAAACCTAGGAAATAGAGCCTGATTGGAGAATGACATTTTGGGTGTCAATATGTGAAAAATGTGCGTTCTACGGGCAAAATTGGATGGAACAATAAGCCACGTGGGGAAATTGGGGGTGAGACATGCCCCAACCCACAGGCCCAGCTGGTTACACCAATGGCGTAGCTGTTACTATTCAGTGTGCCATTCATTTATGTTACTATTCAGTCAGTGTGCTTGTAGGTTCGCACCGTCATCTATGTCTGTTCGTCTACCTTTTGTTAGGTATATTATTTGGGGATGCAGTCATAGTTGTCTGAAGGTGCGAGGTTACTCTGACATTGAGCTAAACACCTCCTTCACTATTCTGTGCTATGAGTTTTTTACCTAGGTGATAAGGGGTATGGGCTCAGGGTTGTGCAAGTGATGTTATTAGTCCTTTCGGAACTATGCCATATAGGTAACATAAATTGATGTTATTAATTCAAGATATGAAGCAGAACGTCTTAACTTACCGAGCATTATTTTCACACCTTTTGAATCTTGAAAACTTGGAGCTTGTTAGTGTCCCAGCAAGAGATCCTATTCTAGTATGCCTCATCATGTTAGTATGCCTATTTATTCTAGCATTAGGAGGCATGTCAGATCCTAGTTTTCTCACCCGCATGGACAGTCAAGCTTCTTTCGGCTACCTGAGGCCAGTGCTGCGTTTGTAACTGATGTTAAAGCATTGTAAAAATAGCACTGGTCTATCTCACATCCGTCAATCACATCTCATAATCCGAGAAAAAATCGGAACGGTACATGAATAGCTTTCAGAAGTGTTTTCGCTCAACAGATTG
Organism: Pollicipes pollicipes; assembly: GCF_011947565.3. Lineage (NCBI taxonomy): Eukaryota > Metazoa > Arthropoda > Thecostraca > Pollicipedomorpha > Pollicipedidae > Pollicipes > Pollicipes pollicipes. The sequence continues at coordinate 58,474,181 of NW_023597054.1, read as the reverse complement.
ATTCCCGTCTTTTTATATTCCTTGGGATTAAAACGCTCGTTGATGATTGAACGAAAATGTTGGTATAGTGAGTAATTTAGGTAAACAATGCTACATGTGACTGTTTGCCATTTCCATCGCTGTCCTGCCAGATCCTCCAGCTTTGTTATTACGCCAAGGACTCTGGATGATCCCTAAACTCTTTAGACACTAGAGGTACTTAGACACTAGTCGGCATGCCTGGCCGCGTGCCATGCCATGCCATGTCATGTCATGCACTGCCGTGCACTGCCATGTACTGCCATGCACATGCACATGCCATGTTATGCACAGTAGGGTGTGTCATCGAGGGGGTGAATCTCTCGGGATCAGCTGAGACAAAGTTTTTCCTTGGCACACGGATTAATGATAAACATTCAGGTCTGTCGCACCTCACCAAATTTGATTTTCGTCGGTCGCGAGTAGTTTTTCCTTCATAGGCCAAGAAAACCGTATTCGATACTAGCGCCACCTATTTTACGCACTGGGATTATCATCCAACACGCCTCAAAGCTGCCACTTACCACACTATTGGTACTTGGTGCACTAAGTATGAAGTAGATCTCATGAAGAGCACCAGCAAAGCATTGTCAAACAGCTTTTAAGCTGACGTTTTAGTAAGAAACAACTTATTCTGGTGAAGCCCAAAGCTGGGCAGTTATGAGAATGCTGTAGCAGACCAGGTTAGGTTCAAGCTTGTTATTGCTGGCGCATCATCGTGATGTTGATTTGCGATTTATGTCCTTCTTGCGGGGGAGATATGGGTTTGTAAGTTTAGCTGTGCCGGTGCCGAAACGTTTCTTTCGAACAATGACTTGTATAAGCATGCCGAAGGCTAAACGGTCGCGCAGAAAACATTTTGTGATTGGCCACCCGTCCCCACTGTCCCAGCACCAACTGCTGAGTACGGGAAACCTGGAGCTACATGAGGTGGCTGAGCGAATAAAAAAGGAATCTCACTAATACCATCTTCAAGACCGCGATGGTCGAAACCAGGGAACTGTGGACCAACGAAGCGATCCCTGTTCATGATCTAAAATGCGTGACAAAGTTGATCGAGAGGGATAGATGTCATCCCAACAGCGCTATCAGCAAGAAATCAAAGAAAGAAAGAGAGTGTCACAGCAACGCCGCCACCGCGAAGTTCAACAATCTTCCTGATGTCGCGGAATGCAAGTGCAAGCTTCAGTGCAGCTTTCCATGCCCAGTTGCCTGCACAGTGTATCAGGAGGAGGTTGCCATGAAGGACCAGTGCAGGCACCGGAAGCTTACCATGGGGTCATATGACCGGGATACGATTGTGATAAGGGAGGCCCGCGAGGTGCGGAGGATGGCCAGACAACTCCAGGGGTGTCGTGGCTCGGGCGCCAGTGAGGCGGTGCCTGCTACTGAACCTGAGTCGCCTCCCCCGCCGGCTGCTGAGCCGGCGCCGCCTGCTGAGCCAGCGCTGGCTGCTAGTGCTGACGCCGAGCCTGCTCCGGGACCAAGTGGTCTTAGCGCTAGCGAGTCAGCCGAGATTCTTACACGGTTCCGTACATGGTAGAAGGTGGCGACGACACCGATTGTTCCTTCCGGTTGAGACCACTGCCAATGTAGATTATAGCGTTAACGATCTGACTTACACCACTCTGGCAGTTGACAGCTGCGGTGGCTCGGACCGGGCCGCTGCCGCAATCATCAACGCCTTTCAACAAAACAGCAGGGACGGACTGGCTACTTGAAATTAAATATCTTAGATCCTAAGAAGATCTGCTGTGCCAGAGATAGAAGGAGAAGAGAGACGGCTCGTTAAAATTTTGAAGCAATCCATGAGTCAGGTTTGACCATCCTCTGCTCCGACGGCCGTGAAGGCAGGAACTACATGAGCCACACAGAGTCGGACGAATGCCGGCGAAAAACACGTGGCTGTCATCACTGAGCCAGGCAGCCGCCATGTGACTCATTTTACGCCCGAGTTCGGCCGCGTCCTGCACTTGTTCAGCTGCACAGCGGCAACGGCCGCTGCTTGCTACACGGCAACGAGCTGAACCTCTTCCATCTGCTGCTGAGCCTGGATGGCGCGACCACGGGATCAAAATTTTTCTAGACCCATCGGCAAGGCCTGTGCTGGAGAGGTCTGGGAGAGGGACGTTGTGGCATTCAAGCCTAGGTCGGGGCCCGTGCCAAACCTGCCGGTCGACCTGATTCAGCAGTTGAGCACCAACCAGCAGCTGCTATACCTTCTGGCCTCCGGCGTTCAAAACGTCTCTGTCTGAAATATGGCGACCCAGCGGCGAATCGGACCATCGAACCATTTCAGGTGAATATGAAAACGCATTATCCTTAAAGTTATAGCAATCAGTGTTCAAAGTTCATCAAGTATCATTTGATATTTCGTATGCTCACTGTTGAGTACTTACTTATTATCATACCTTGTGCCGTGTTATGTGGCATCATTTGCTGGTTGGTTCATGCTTACTAACATGTTTTTTATATGTATTCTGTCACATTTAAGGACTCTGGAATAATTACATACACTACAAAGGCACACTAATTTTGCATGATCTAATGCTCAGTTTGTAGCGAATTGTTTTAATAAATTCGCTTTGTTCTCAAATGGTTGACACTGGCCGTTCGCCTGCTCCTAGTTAACATTTCTACCGAGACCTCCAGCAGCGCTCTCAAGGACCTCGTCCAGTGCGTGTTCGGCCACTATGTGCCGGTATGGTTCGCCATCCGGCAAAACAGCGGCTGCGACTTTGGCTTACGCAGCTTGTTCCGGAGCATCGCGGTGCTCCGAGACCTGCTGCGGCACACATAGCCCTCCAGCATAGCGGGTACTGGGTCCGTCCGGAACAGCTGCTGCTGGGCATGGTGAGGCATGAGAACCGCATGGTCCGCGAATAGGCGGCTCCGATCGTCGCGCCGCTCGTGAGCAACAAACCGAGGGTCTTCTTCAGGCCAGGGTCTTCGCCATCTCAGCGGTAAATCTCGAGGCCGTGAGGTACACCGAACTGATTCCCTGGCACGGACCAGTCACACAGCCTCTACTGCGAGACATCAGCGACTGCGAGCTGCGGGATAAAGTGCAGACACCGCTGACCATCTTGCCTATCTGGCTCACACTAGGAGTGCGACGCAGCGCCGCACTGCTGAAGATGTCTGCGGCTGGAGCTGGAGCTTCGGCAGTATGTGGAGCCCAGCTGCGACGGTATCTCTGCTACCGCGATCTCTGCCAACACGCGTTTTGGGTTTCCTGTCTGTGAGCAGTTGCTGTTTGGGCCGGTGCATCGAATACACAGGCTCGGCAAAGAGCAAGATGTGCATGGGGTCACCCTACCGCCCCTTCCCCCTCTACGTTCGTGGTACAGGTTGCAGAACTTGCTGTATGTATTAAGTTGTACATCAGACAATATATTTTGAGTCATATGTTATGCATAGTTTTGTTTGCATCACGTGAGTTGTCTTAGAGAAGTGACAGTCTAAAGCAAAACTAGCCAACACACTCGTACGAGTTCACACTCAACAGCACATGAAGTTTCCGCCAAATGGCAATCAATCGGGCAATGCCTGATCTGCATATTAGACCTTAGACCGGGATATTCTCGTTCAACGGCTTAAGCAGCGCTTGGTAGCGTTATTTCTATACGCAAAGGTATTTGTGTCGGTTGCCGCCCACGGCTTGGTGTTACCTGCTGCGGCGGATGCTGCCCAGCATCGGGTGACTGCTATGCCGGGCGCTGGTTTACGGCGATATTTCGATCGACCCGCGCCTCACGAATTTAAGTTTTTGGGAAGAAATTTTGCTATGCCGTGTACTTGTGGGCTCTTACGCCAAAGAATTTCTTTGTCTCACTTAGTTTTGTTACTGATGACACACCCTAATGCACAGCCAGGCACTGCCATGCTCCATGCGCACATTCTGCTCTAATGGTGCTTGATCTGCTTTCTGTTATGGGTAAATCGATACAGAGTCATGGATGCATATATATATATATATATATATATATATATATATATATATATATATATATATTTAAGAGTATCACGGCAAAAAAAGCAATGCACGTATACAAGGGGATACAAATTGTGCCGAAATATTGTGCCACTTACGTAAATAATGCAACAAGGAACTGGGTTTTGGTGTAAGTTGCTTTGGCACTCGCTACTTCCTCTCGACGAAGATGACCCGTGGCTGGTGGCAACTACCCTCCCCCCCCCTTTCCATCAGGGCACGTCACGGGACGGGGTGAACTGCCCCCATGGCTATGCGGTACGTTAAAACTTTGCCCAAATATTCTGGCCTTCAACTAGAACTTCACGACCGCGTGGTGGTGTCAGGAACAAGAGGTACTTGACGTGGGTTCTGATGTCCGAAATCCATTCAGTTAAAAGGCTTAGAAGACATGTAGGTATAAAAATGTGTATCTTGGGAGCTAACTTTAGCACTTCAAATACTCGATGATCTAAGACCGTCGGCCACACCTGTGCCCGGAACTTTGCGAACCCGCAGCATGCGCTGTTGTCAAACGAGCTGTATCGACGCCGCCTAATCACATATGTCTCCTTGTATAAGGTCGGAAGGTTTACCTGGTGATGTGAAAAAATGGGCCACCTACTTGGGAACCAACGTCTCATTTTGTGGACCGGAGTATGTTGCCAACTGCTGCTTTTTTATTTAACCCTGAGGTGTAAGCATTTGTTCATCACCAAAAATTTTCCATTATTTGCTTTCTGGACATCAGTTACTTTGCCATCATCATATCGGCATTTGCTCTTGGTTGGGTCGGTTTGATGACACCCTGTTTGTATGTGTCTGTCTGTTAACCATCTTATAATTATCACTCTGAAACCAGCTTAAAAGTCGGTGGAAGCGATGACACCCATTGTTGTGCTTATTCCTTGCTAGGAAATGGGCCAACAACCAAGAAGCACGCACAGAAACTCATGAACTAGGTGTGGGTTTTGCCCATTTTCAGTCACATTGATGGAACTCTAAAGCATTAGCAGACCCTTAGAACACAAAATACACATTAAAGGGCTCAAAATTAGAGAAGGAATGCATCAATTTGAGTTTCATGCTGCTAGATGACACGGTCTTGTAGATATTGGCATATTAATTTGCATAAGTGCGATTTTCAGGATGGTGTGATCATTGACCTCGCATCATAGGGCCAATCGTCGCCCTAGCGTCATCAAACTTGTAGCCAATCCCGAGATTTCGTTGAGATAAAGTGGCTATATGTTGTATTGCGCGAAGCTCTACCTTTCTTAATTTGGAAACGGCAGAGGGAATCACCTCGCCCCCCCCCCCCCCTACGATCAGTTGGGGTATTGAGAAAGGGCGAATCAGTGTGATGTGTGATTTACCATTATATCATTGTCGGAGGGAACGTTGCATGTGCACTTCAGTCGTCATTTCATCTAAGTCAGCCGCAATTTTTCACAGGCAGACGGAGACTAAAACAGGCCAAACCGATCGGTCGCCCATGTCGGCTGCTAGGAATCGACCGACATCGTCGGCTACTGAAGGCCAGTCGCCATCGCCGGCTAATGAGAGCTAGTCGCCATCGCCGGCTACCAAGGGCCAGTCACCAATGCCGGCTACTGAGGGCCAGTCGCCATTGCCGGCTACTGGGGGCCAGTCCCCATCGCCGTCTACCAAGGGCCAGTCGCCATCATCGGCTTCTGAGGGCCAGTCGCCATCGCCGTCTACCAAGGGCCAGTCGCCATCGCCGTCTACCAAGGGCCAGTCGCCATCACCGGCTTCTGAGGGCCAGTCGCCATTCAGGCTTGAAAGTGTCTTTTCTGCCACCGACGTTATTTGGAACCGTCTGGATTGTCACCTGGAGTCAAATCTCTCAAAAACTGTTGCAGTATATCTCTAGATGCGGCACACCACAAAAAGCAACTGCAAATTAAATGCAGTGCGGCATAACGATTAAACGTTTTTGTAAGTTGTTTGCTGGCCATCAAACAATAGAAGGCTGAGACTAACCTCACAGAATTATCAGAAAAAGGCATACTTAACATAACCGGCCTGAGAGCATGTAGTTTCCTATTCAGCGGACGGGAAGGGGGAGGGGCGGGGTTGTGCCTCCTAGCCAGGAATGCAGTTTCCTATTTTTGGTTACCATTTTCATCCGCTATTTTTCAGTTATCATAATTTGGGGTTTCAACCCCAAACATTATTTTTGCCCCCTTGCCCAGCCCCCTCTCCCGTTCCATTCCTCATCTCTGCACATTTTGCAAACTGCATTACTGTGGCCCTACATTTACCGATAATACGGTTCTACAAACACCTGTAACAATACCGCTTCTGCTTTCGTGATGTCACCGTACAATCAGCTGAAAGCGTTGGAGACCTTCATTAACTTGGCATAACAATTGCCGATGCAGAACTAGCACCTCCTGACATGATCACAACTACTTAGAGCAAAACCCATGCGACATTGGTATCAACACATGCAAGCGACATTTTTGAATACCTGTAGAACCTTTATTTGGCTGCATATGCAATGTGAAAACAAGTAAAAACGTTTTGTTTCACATCTGTCCACCGATCAGTGCGCTGAGTCTGAGGTGCAACGGAAAATGTCAGAGGCCTACACCAGCGATGCTCGGCTTCTTACCTCAAAGCTGCTGTTCCTCTCAGTAGCAGGAAGCCCGGATCCATCCTTGATAATCAGCTGATTGATATCCAAATATCCTTGACGTGTGTCCCTCCAACGACCTCCGTGTTCCTCCGAGGCTACAGCTCAGGCATCCGCAAACAACAACCCTAAATCGGGAGGGCTTTTCAACGCCACTATATTGAACAAAACTGACGATTAGCTACGTCCTTCCATCCAGTCAGGTCCTCACGACATGAACAACAGCAGCCCGCAGCCTTGCACTGAATCCAACGCATTACCGCTTGGCGAGCAATCAAGCCCATCTGTCTCAAATGGCACCACGCTTTAAAACGCTGCGTAGCAAACTGACCACGTTCGTCGCAAAACGCTGTGGCCAGCCACGATTATTACAACTAGTAATAAGTCTAGTTAATTTCTATTTTATACCGTTTAGTATGTAAAGTGAATCTTGGCTGAAAAATCTGTGAAAAGCACTGATCTCAGCGGCATTGGAAGAGCGCTGTGTCACCACCGATCTGTGACGTCAGCAAGGATATGACATAAGTGGTAGTATGTTTCTGTCACCTGCCAAAAACTGTTCTGATTAAAATCTACTATGTTTGGCAACATTTTATGACTCAACTTGCTCATACAACGAAACGCCAGCGTTTCGAAACGTGCTCACGCTACAAGCGTTAGCGAGTACAGACCAATACTAAGCTTTGAGTTTCGTATAGCTGGAATAGTCTGGTGCAACATGGTCTTGCCTGTTTAAATCTGCTTTCATTTTTGCAATTTTGTCACCAGTTGGCTCTAAAAAGTGTTCATTTTTTACCGTTCATATCCGGTCAATCAGAACCTTTTCACCCCTGTAGCCACCTCCGGCTACCGAGGGCTAGTTGGCATCTCCGGCTACCGTGGGTCAGTCGTCATCACCGGATATCAAGGAGCAGTCGCCATCTGAGGCTACCGAGGGCCAGCCGTTGTCTCCGGCTACCGAGGGCCAGCCGTTGTCTCCGGCTACCGAGGGCCAGCCGCTGTCTCTGGCTACCGAGGGCCAGCCGCTGTCTCCGGCTACCGAGGGCCAGCTACTGTCTCCGGCTACCGAGGGCCAATCGTCATGGCCGGCTGACGCAGGGACCTTTTCTACATTTCATGATCCACCTGTATAAGTGCCTGTTGCAAAGCCCAAATCGATCGCTCGAAATGGGTCATTAGTTGCTTCCGGGTAAAAAACGGGCGCTGAATTTGAATTCAAGGTCAACATGACAGGACTTCACGACGTGTGGGGAAGGACAAGGTCACAGGAGGTCAATAAAGGGTAATAACCCTTTTCGGCCTGAACAGTGAACCAAAGAGCATTCCACTTTGAGATGGTTAGCAGCACGTAAAAGTAATGGTAAAACGCACGTTAGTGTAAAAAAAATCAGGAGTTAGACGGCCTTGTGCACTATAATTACTCCCACCTACCCACGGCAAACAGTGTTTTCTTATCTTGTAAGCATCTGTTATGCTCATTGTAGTTAATTTTTTTCTGCAGCACATGCCAGTTTTACTTTTTCAGCAACTTTAGAGTGCCAAAAAATGTAGCATGTGATCGGTGCGGCGCCCGCATCCGGCACCTACATCCGCACCTCAAGCGCAATCACCAGGAGTTCGATCGTGCTGTGCGGAAGGCGATGGAGGAGGTGGCTTTCGCCAATCAGATGGTATGCGCTGGCTGCTATATCCCATAACATTTAATTTAATTGTATGAAATGATTTTGTACAATCATTATAAGTGTATAATAATAGTAATTTTGAATCGGCTTTCCCTGATGTATGCAACCACGCCTTACGGGTACATTCTTTTAAAAGCTGAAAGTAATGGGTGGTAGTAGGCGTAGCTTAGTGGAGGATTGGCGTCGGTATCGTGTTGAAGGGGCATTGGGGTGCGTGCCATTGGATCAAAGTTTGAGCTATTGATATGTTCGTGAACACATATATACAGTTCAACTATCAAGATACATACGTAAGTATAAATATAATTTACGCCAGTAAGCACATACAGTTCAAAAATGCGCTGTTACGTGCCATGACGGGAATTTCGCCCGTCTAACACGCTGTTTTTTTAACGCGCTCTGGGTTCAAGTTGCACTTTCGAGTTTTTTTACAAATACGTTCTAAACGGCGCGGCACAGCCACGTCGAACTTTGCATATCCGTAGGCAATGAAATAGCTGAGCTGTGATATAAAGATTACATTTAGTTTGTGAGGTCACTAACCTATGATAGGTTATAGGCGATGTCTGTCATAGACGGCAATTCATAATGAACTGTTCAATCTGATGGGACAGTGAAGCGTCAGACGAAAACATATATCTTTGAGATGGTTCTTCTGACAAGTCGCCAACACAATTTAAGATTGCAGCTTATCCTATTGGATTAGGGCCAAGCGTGAAGGTCAGGTCAAGGTCGTCGGGGAATCCATGCGCCCTATTCGTTTCAGATATAATGAACACTTGCGAGACGCTAAAAACAGAACAGGGAATATCCCTTTCGGCGATCATTTTTTTTTTGTCAACACAAGAAATCGAGAAAAGTATGAACCCTATGCTCATTTTAGAGCTTAAAGTCATCTACAGAGCAAAGGACCATACAGCCAGGAAATTAAGGGAATCTATTCTCATAAAAAGTCGGCGGCTCATCATGACCGATTATGCGAACGTGACATGTGCCTTTAGGCGTTATGTGTGATAGCTCAAAATCACTTACATGTGTAAGTGATACCTGGCGCTTGATGTGCGAAGCCTGCTCGATTAAAATCGTTTGCACGCGTAATTGATGCACTACTTCAACTCGCTTGCATGTTTGAATGAAGCGTAATGCGTGATGCCTATCTGCTTGAAATAATTTGCATGTACACGTATGTTCGCACATTGTAATTCTAAGATATGCACTGTATCGTGGTAATCGCTGACAGTCGCTCTTTGTTGAATCCCCTGAATGTTGGTGTCCTGTAAGAACTGTGGCCTGCTGTTTCAAGAAAAAACGGAAAAATCGAGTAGGATAGTCTGCAGGCAATTTTGAATTCACGTCTGCCATTGTTTCGATAAAGGCATGTTGCCGAAATATTAACCCAACTACATATCCATTCTCCTGGTTTTTCTCCGAGGAATAAGATTAATACTACTGTCTCATCTATGTGAATAATGTTTCTCGCTAACGCACTGAACAACTAACACAACGCCTAGTTGAACCCTTGACGCTCATTGAAATTGAAAAGTGCACGTCGTAGCTTTTTGGTCACCGTAACCTTTAAGAGAAGAAGTAATGCCACTGGCCTGAACTGATCTTTAGTGACCTGCTAATTAGGGGTATCTAGGTGAAAGGTGGAAGTAGGGATATCCGTCAATCCTGTCACCTGTCCCACCAAACTGCCAGCCTGCCACAGTGATATCCATCAATTTTGTCACCTGGCCCACCAAACTGCCAGCCTGCCACAGTGATATCCGTCAATTTTGTCACCTGGCCCACCAAACTGCCAGCCTGCCACAGTGATGTTCATCAATCCTGTCACCTGCCCCACCAAACTGCCAGACTACCACAGTGATATTCATCAATCCTGTCACCTGTCCCACCAAACTGCCAGCCTGCCACAGTGATGTTCATCAATCCTGTCACCTGTCCCACCAAACAGCCAGCCTGCCACAGTGATATCCATCAATCCTGTCACCTGTCCCAATCAAACTGTCAGCCTGCCACAGTGATATCCATCAATCATGTCACCTGCCCCACCAAACTGCCAGCCTACCATAGTGATGCCAATCAATCCTGTCACTTGTCCCACCAAACTGTCAGTCTGCCACAGTGATGTCCATCAGTCCTGTCACCTGTCCCACCAAAAGGCCAGTCCTGCCACAGTGATATCCATCAATCCTGTCACCTACCCCACCAAACTAGTCGGCCTACGACAGTGATGCCCATCAATCTTGTCACCTGCCCAATCAGACTGCCAGCCTGCCACAGTGATACCCATCAATCCTGTCACCTGCCCCATCAAACTGCCAGCCTGCCAACCTACTCGAGCAGCCTGACTGCCGTCTGTTGCACTGACGCCACTGTGCCCTACACCAGCGCCGCTTTTTATGTACCGACCCTGCCGCCTGTTGTGCCGATCCTGCCGTGCACTCTACTAAACCTACCGATCCTGCCGTCTGCTGCCGTGCCCCTTCCACAGCGTACCAAAAGTCGAGCTCCAGGCGCCAAGATGCTGTACTGACCGCCATCCGGCTCGATGCTGAATGACTGATGCTGATACAGGGGATGGGCAACAATGAACTCCGAACAGGGGGGGGGGGCTGCAGTAGGATGAAAAATTTCGACATGCTCGCTACCGAAGTGGCCGAATATTGCCACACTGCCCTTCCGTCTGCTGCATGAATACCGCACCGTTCTCTGTATTGACCCTGTCGTCTGCTGTACGAATCGCGACGTCTGTTGCGGCGACCCCGCGGCCTTCTGTGCGCCCCTGCCATCTGCTTTGCCGGTTGTGCCGTCTTTGTTATACTGTACCGATCCGGCCTTTCGCTATACGGACCCTGTGGTACGTTGATTGCCGTGCCCACCCTTCAACGTGTTGTCAAAAGCTGCCTCGGGTCGGTACAACAGGTTCTGCTTTCTGCTGCGCGGACCCAGTCCACCAGGATGCCTGAAAGCCGCTGTTTGATCACTGCGTGAAGCTGGGTAATAACTGCTCGCTGACATCAAGGATCTCGCACGATATTGGATGCTGGTGTGTTGTGTGCGGACGAGCTCAGCTGTCGGCGCTCAGTATGAACGTGCCTTTTGTAGGGAATGGAATCTCTGAATCGCGCGGACGTGAGCGGCGATGACTCGGCCAATGCCACACCTGAAAACAACCTGCTTCATCTCTTCGCAACATTCGGGCAGGGCTGGAGGATGAGGCCCACTACCGTACTGCGCCAGAAGAAGCACCTCAAGAACGTCTTCTCTCAGGTGTCTGATACCTTAAGACATTCCGATATTCTCAGAAACCTCCTGGATGAGGTGGAGAAGGCTCCTCTAAACAAGCTGCTAGCACAAACAGGGTCCTTAAGTTCATTGTGGTTACTCTCTCCGAGTTTTAGCTGTTCGCGAGCGTTCGCGAGCCGCAACTCGCCGCAGAGTGAGATGCCACAGGACGAAGGCTCGAAGCACGGAAAAAGATGCATGCTCTATGAACCTGCATCGAGAAGCATCCGTGCCTGATAGGCTGGCGGAGGATGGGCATCTGCCGATAAGGGAGCAACTCAACAAGGGCTCGGCAGCGGGTTGACCAGATGCCCGATCTAGCGTCAAACACGACTGAGACTGCCAGACTGCCAGACTGCCAGACTGAGACGCCTGCTGACGTCGGCTCCCCTTCTTAAAAAATTCAAGGATCGTGTGCGATCTTGAACGTTACCACATAAGAACATCCAGAGACAGAGCAGTCTGGTATGAGCGTTGAAAACCAGAAGAGTCACGCGACGTACGGATCGGCGAGCCTCGTAGTGAATGAAACTGAATCTTATCTGGAAGTATGTGGAATGTTTCTGGCCCCGTCTTAGTACACATGGGATAAACGGGGACTTCTGTTCCCTTCATCCGGTCCGTCGGATGATACCGCGGAAGACTGCAAAAGTTATGTTCTTAAGTTGAATCCGAACCCCACCATCCCAGGCAAGGTTTTGAACAGCTGAGTGACGACGAAAAAGGAAACTAGCCTCTCATATGGCTCATTGGTCAGAAGCCTAACTCAGGGCGTATTCAGCGAAAAAGCACACTAGCGGATCAACGAAGATGATGGAAAAAGTGCAAGAACTTCTGCACAGGCAGGCTTCCGATCATACGGTGCTCACTTGGATGGGAACAGCGCCCGTCGATGGCATGGATTGGGAGGTGAGCACAGCACCAAGTTCCGCAGAAGTTATGACAAGAAACGCGTCCAGTGATAAGGAAATGGCTGTCATCCAAAAGGAAGCCATATGCATGCAAGTCACTGGAATTTTTGTGACAGGCAGTCAAGTGCTGATGCTCATGGCTAAAAATGCGCCTGGTCTAAGTGGTCGCCACCCGAAATGTGTGGAGAATAAGCTAGAGGTCAATGCTGCTAGCACTGCGTGGAAGTGAACGAAGGATGGCGGAACGTGAAAAGAAGGGGCATTCACCCCGATGCCGGTATGAACGGAGAGGTCGGTTGGAGGCAGATAGCTGTCACCCCGTTTTGAGCCTGATTGGGGGAAGCGGGACGTGTCGAGTTGTGTCGGGCCGCGTCGTGTTGTTGTCAGCCGCGCCAGTATTTGAGTCTCAGTTGCGTTCTTTCAGTGGTGCCGTACGTTCTAAAACGAGTCGCTGCCCCATCCTGGATGTCCAGCTTCAGCCCAAGGTGTTTAGTCAGCATTATGCGCGATCAGCGCTCATTCGTGTGCATTGTTAGTGAACTGAACGCACGACAGTAGCGCGGAAAAGTAGAAAACAAACGCTCATCTCAAACGAAAAGAGCTGTTGGGCGCGGATTCCTGCTACTAGGTCTAACGTGTTTCCAGCAGGTATGACATCGGACGCACGCCATCGTGTTTTTTTTCCCCAGTCGAGGTTTCATACTAGCGCGTGCCATTCTTACATCTGGACGTTGTGTACATTGGAGGTTCTGACGCGGTATATTGCATGCAGTGGCCCTTGCCACCACATGCAATATTTCACACGCCAATTCGAATGCATCACGCTTGGATTCGTAAAATTGCACATATAATTATCGCAGAAAACGAAACACGATGTGACGCAATTCATGAAGGGAGCCGACGCGCCGTTAAACCACAAATGTATTTGCATTTGTTTCGTTTATCTAGAACATCGATGGCCGGGGTTACAGTTTCCGTCAAACCAAACGGCGTTGACCGCTGCAGATAACGCCAGGCGAAGTGGTGGCGGGCACATACGAACGACCGTCGCGGAAAAATGCTCCCGAAGTTCTCCTGAATTTAATTCATACCTTTCAAACATTAGACTGGGGCAAATATCTGACCTGTTTACTTTTCAGGATGTCATTGAACAGATCAACAGCTGTAGCAACACAAAACATTGAAATTCTACCTGTTTCTGGAATTCTCTCTCAGTTTCACTACCATATTTCAGCTGCAGTTCACGTTAATGCAAACACTAATCCGTTCATTTTATTAATCTAAAAGCCACGGAGATGGAATATGTGCCCTGACTACCTTCTAAACGTATGAATTGGTGTCCTGACGTGTTCAAATGTGCTTCTTTCAGTGCAAGCGCGCATGTTCAAAACTATGCTGAAGTGTTTTCACTAATTGATTCTGATTGAAGGCTGAGCATTTACAGACGAACACGGGATGACCATGGTGATACAAATCGTTGATCTTGTTTCGATTTGTATTCTAGATTCCCAGGTCATCAATATCACTGCAGAATCTCGAAAATGCTAGCAGATCCCCTAAGTACTATCGTTTTAGAAGTCTACCGAACACCAAATGAAGAAAAAATGCAAATGTAAAATGAACAATGACGGCGGTTCATTCCACGCAGTCACTTAACACGCACTCAGGTAGGGGGTCAACTTGACCCTCGGAGGTTTTTCGGGAATGGTTTCCGAACAGTGCAGCGTAGCTGCACCACATTTTGCATAGCTGTAAGCGACTGGATTTTGGATCGTTTGGTATCAATCTAGATGCAACTTGTAAGGTCGCTGACCTACGATAGGTCAAACTCAAGCCATGGCTTCAGCGAAATCGATTCCTGGGAAATTGTTCAATCTGATGCAATAGCCGAGCGTTAGACGTGGACATACATGTCAGGGATAGCTTCCCAGGCAACACAACAACTGAATGAAAAATTCCATCGACATATGGTCAGGTATGAAGGTCACACCTAGGTAAAAAACTTGATAGCATGGGTGAGATAACTCAACCAAATTCTTTTGTTTTTGCTTGTTGAAGTTGTTTGCTTTGTCACATATGTATGTTTAGGATTCACCTTGGTGCGTTTAAATGGAAAATTTGTCATTACATGCATTGTAGAAAACTAAAGACTTTTGGAAATAGCACCATGACATCTCGTGCTCTCGGCTAATGGTTAAAAGCTTGATGTTCACTACAGTTATGGTGGAAGCTTTCTATACACTTTATACCATACGCCATAATATTCTTAATAATTGATACTTAGCTTAATCCAATCTTATCACACGCTCGGTGGGAGGGGGGTAGTGAAATTTAAGCCCCCCCCCGACGGTTTTTCGGAGCGTCAGAATGGCGCCGTGTAGCTGTGCCAAACTTTCCATAGCTGTGGGCAATTAGAGACACGATATTTTGGTATAAGCTGGTATTGGCCGACGGGAGGCGTATCTGCCCCCTGTCAAACATCCGTGATAATTAAAAAGCGCCTCGAGATATAGCTGCAATGCTTTTAACAGCTGTCTGTTGACAAATTATAGGCCTTGTGTCAGCATAGCAATTATAGGACCATGATACATTAAGCATGAGTGAAGTTTGAGTGACGTCATGTTTGCCGGTTTTTTGGTAAAAGCACATAGCCGTAGACAGACCGACACGGAAGCCTAACGAAAAAAGCATTTTACACATATTACCGGCAATGTGAGCCAATTAGTTCATCGCCCACGTGCCTTGTTTTGTGTTGTTTCAATATGGATCACTGAAATATTGGCATGCCAAATAACAAAAACATTCCTCAAAAGTATGCTCAAAAATGTCTGGTCTCAAACTCAAATGATGAAGACACGCGAGAAAATACCTCACATATGAATATGAAGAATGTCTGTAACAAATTTCAAGTAGTTACCTGCCAAAATGACTGAGTTATGGCTTGAAATGCATCACAGCGCATGCTGTTCATACCCAGGCGGGCACGGGCCCGCGGCGGCGGGCGGCGGGGCTCAGATCTGCCGCAGCGGCGCCGGGACAGAGCGGAAGAGACCGTTTATTAGTTGAACACGCAAACCAACCACCACGTGAATGGCGGCGAGATGCGTAGGAGAACGTAGTGTGCATTCGCCCGGACTCGTCCAAAACCCGACTGGCGCCTGCGAGCGTGGGGTCCCTGCCGCCGCCTCAGCGGCCGACCCCTGACCTCCGGCGAATCGGGAGACCCGCGGTCACGTGACGCCCCCCGGCACCCGGTCACATGTAGAGCTAGGAAGATAGAGTGGATGAGGGCGCACATCCCGCACAGTCACACCACACCTCCACCTGATTGTAAGCAATCATGCCACCCTACCAATCTACGAACACCCATAATCGTCAATGAGATCGGTGGGGACACTGAAGCCGTACAACTCGACTGATTGCCGGCGAGCGCGACCGCTCGTCCGCGGTTCCTGCGACTTCTCTCCCGGATTCCCGCATCAGCGGCGGTGCGGGTTCGGCAGCACGCTGGCCGGTCGGCAGGTCGGCACCGGCTGCGCGGAATACTTGCCCGTGGAGAATCCGGCCAGGACGGCGGTAGCGCCGCACCGTTGCTGGACACGAACAAGTCATCTTTGCGCACAACGCACTCATCCAATTCATGCTCACCACAGCACAATGACTGATAATTCGTACTGGTGCTCGACACTTCATCGCAATCGCTCCGCGATGGCGATGGGCACTCAGCAGGGTCCGCAACCAACGGGCTTGATGGCACGGCAGGCGGATCTGAACCGCCTCCCGTGGACTCGTGATTCGACACGATGTTCGTCATCGGCAGGGTGCCTGTGTCGTCCCCAAACTCTTAACCCGCGCCGGGCATTCGGCTCCCGTCTGAGCCCTTCTGCGGGTTCCGGCGCCGCAGGCACCGCATGTACCAAGGGCGTGCCGTCGACCTCAATCACCTGGTCCGACATGACCCGCGCAACTACGCCCTGGTGCGACACATCGGTACACCGCGTGGCGGGCCCCCAGCACCGCATCCACACCGCATCGCCGACGAGAAACGACGATGAGACGGGTTCCCGCATCAGCGGCTGTGCGGGTTCGGCAACGCGATGGCCGATCAGCAGGTCGGCACCGGCTGCGCGGAATACCTGCGCCATCGACGCCCTCAGCGAGTTGGCACCGTCCCGTGGAGTCGCATTGTAGCGATGCACCGTTTCACTGACGGAGCCGTTGGCGGGCCACCATCACCTTTATAGTTCGGTGGTGGCGCTTCACGATTCCGTTGCCGCCGGCCTCGTGCGCCGCGCGAAACCGCAGCCGAAACGCCACTTCGCAGCGAATGCAGCCATTCGCCGGCTCCGAAATTCAGTGACATTGTCCAGCATAAGCTCAGCCGGCGCGCCGCGTTCTAGGAACACTCGATGCAGATGATCTGTCACTTCCGCCGCGTTGGACCGTCGCAGTGCGCTCCAAATGTTGTACCGGGACGGCCCGCAGTCTACGATCGTGAGGTAGAGGCGGTCTTCGCAATGGATCACGTCGATCGCGAATCGGGTCCATATTGTCGGGACGCCGAGTGAGCCGGACCGCCAGCGAGTCGGCGCCGGGTCAATCGAACGGCACGCACCGCACTGGCTGACGACGGCTCGCACGTAGGCCCGTGCGACGTGTCAGCCGATATCCCATCTGACTTACCACAGGGACCGGCGGATCCCCTGGTGCCCCGTCCATTCGTGTACGCTTTTAATCCGGGCACGAACGTCGCTTGCCATGGGTTCGTGAGCGGCTTCTTGGTCCGCGGGGGCGCCGCGACTTCTTCCGGCCCGATAGTCGCAGAGACCGAAGTCGCATCTCGTGGGGGCGCCGTGAAACATTTTGGCGCGGCGGCTGCTGTGGATGACGTCACATCCCGAGGCTCTGCTCGCCAGGTCTGGGAACTCGGGTGAGCGCGGCGGCAGGATTGTCTTGTGACCGCACCAGCCGGAGGGTCACCGAGAGCTGGAACTCGTCGACCAACTGTCGCATGAGGCCAATCCTGCGTCTGACCAGCATCTCCTCCTGCGCCTTTGTTCTGAGACGAGAGCGTCCGCTTAAGGCGTCACTCAACCACTTGAACACTGGCCGAGTCCGTGCGTAAGCTGAAGCTGTTAATGTTCCACGCCAGGGCCATGTTCACGCCACTCATCGCGGCGTCCAACTCGGCCATTTTGATGTGGTCCGCCGCCTTGGATTCTGGCCGGAGCCACGTGGCCTCCTCGAGAACGCCGCCCTCCGCATCCTCCAGGACTACCCCGTTCGCGATGGCGCTCGCGTCAGTCCACACCACGAGCTCCCGCCGACCATTCGCCACGGCCCACGAGCAGTGTCAGCCGCCCTCACCCGCGTTGCGGCCTCCTGCATGTGCGCACGCAACACATCATCCGACAGTGGGTCGTCCCACCCGATCGTCAGGCCGTTCGCTCGCCTCTTTAGCCAGGCAGCTGCTGGCCGCAACCATCCCGCCACGGGGAGGTGCGCCACCAACTGCCCGCACCACGCAGACACTGCGCGCCGGGTGAGCTCGATCGGCGGTGGAGACATCTCATTGTCTCGACACCACCGCAGCCCATCATCCCGAGCCTCGACTCGAAGGCCGAGCATTCGCGCTCCGTCTGCGACCCGCTCCGGCGGCTTGCAGGCCAGCCCGTACCTCGCAAAGTGCTCCTCCACCCAGTGTCCTAGAATTGCCGACTTTGGGTGTAAAGCAACACCCTATGAGGAGGAATTTTTCCCTCCTTTTCCCCACATTTTATATAAATTTTTCACTCCTGTCTGACATTGTCTAATCGCACATGCCAAACCCCTATTTCCCTTTCAGAGGTTTTCAGATGTCATCCAAAACGGAGCTCACTTGAAACTATCAAGCATAAAAAAGGCTCCGCAGAACCTGGATACCTATGGCTATGTCCTGCCTCACCTACATCTGAACCATGTCCTTGTATGCACAGAGCAAGAGCGCCAGGTACCTCCAAGCCCAAGAACCCCAGCGACCCCAGCCGCTTGCACGCATTAAGTTTGGTTCATTTGCAAACTGCATCACAATCTGCAGCTGTGCGCCATATGCAAGGTTTTCACGCATCCCCTATTTTTTTGGTCTCACCACCACACCACGAAAGCAAAGCCTGGTGCAAACACCAGCAAGGCCTCGTAGAGAACTTTACTCCACGTATTTCTTTTTTTCCCAAGAAAACTTGAGACTAAATTGCGTCACTCCCTAAATGCATATGTGAAAAGCTCAAGAAATGTCTTCTAAATTAAACTTACAAGATGAATATCACCATTTGAGCACTTATGTTAACAGATTTTAAATCAAATCAGCTGAGTACAAGATTTGGCGACAAAAGTACCAGTCTTGATCTTTATTTAGTTCCTTTTGTTTTTCTTGGTATCATACCAGTGTGATATCACTTTGTTCTTTGTTCCTTTTCCATTGTCTTTAGAGGTACCATCTGCCGCTTAAAATTTTGACCAATTTCTCTGCAAGATGCTCGAACTGTAAACTTGTACGCATTTCATACATAAATTGAATTAATTTGCCAGCCGCCCGAACATGTTTGATATGCATCCAAACGTGGACAATTCACAGGGAATGCATGAGACAATTTGAAGCACGGAACTTATTTTTACCGTCATTTTTGCCCTCTTTAACCCTCGGTTAACCGTTTTCTTGGTTCATGGCGGTGCTCAATAATGATAAATCTAGGCCTTTCTAGTGTCTGACTCGCCAGGCTACCTGGCAAGGCTATTCGAATGTTGCCATACAGAGCCTTGGGACAGACCTGGCGCAGCTAATACAGAAGTGTTTCATGGCGAAATTCTGCCCTCTGGAGATGTTTATCACGCACACATCGTACTTGTTTCGCATTTTAAAATCGTAGGTTGGTGGACATCATTGATATTTATATTTGGGGGGTGAGTCGGATGACTGTCTGCCAGCAGACCATGCAAAAGGTACTGCATTTTTGTTTTTGGGGAGCAGGAAGAAGCCAGTAAGTCTCTTGTGGACCAAGTAATTGCTTACCTTACCTGCTTTCAACACATGATTGGTAACCAGGGTTAGTTAATTTCTGTTTTAATGCATCGAGTTTTGCCATAAGACAAATTATAATACCTCAAGGCATGCAATTGGCTTATTTTGTTCCATATTCTTGGTTATTTGCCCCAAATTTCTTAAAGTGGTCGCTCATGGCTGCTTTAACCAGATGCTTTCTATAGTTGTCATGGTTCGCTGACCGGCAAATGGCTGTACCGTATATACGCATTATATTTTTAACGCAGGGATGCTCTAAGCTGAATAGCAATTATAACATGACATAAATATTGTTTTGTAATACACAATCAGATCATTACATTTCAAATGTGAAGCCAACGTCTCAAACTTTGTCATTAAATATGAATAAACAAGCCCAAATGGATGCATTTGATGCAGCTGAAAAGGTAAGCAGCAACACTGGCATGGTCATTCAAAAGTTATGTTATTTTTAGAGAAGAGAGATCGCTTTGTGGAGCATGTCCATTATTGCTCTTGAAATAGGTTAACCATGACAATCAAAATAAGTTGCTCAAAGTGACTTAAAGTGTTTTGATTTGTGTGTTGTCAACTTTGTCTGATGTCAAAAAACATACACAAATGAACTGAATAAAAATGCAAGTTGAAACCAGCCAAAAACTAGCTTTAAATATCATGTTTTTATCACTCACAAGTGCTGCTGTCAATAGATAGGTGAGTTGAGATGATGTCCATCATATGGGCTACTCTAAGTTAGGTTAAGTTAGTCAAGTGCATGGTAAGTGGCAATAGGAATTGTGTAAGAATCAGTAACTCACAACTGCTGCTGTGATACAAACAAGTTATGCAGGATCAGATGACGTAAGGCCTCTTTAGGTTAGGCATAGGTTACTTTCATGGAAATAAGCATTGATATTTTGTAAGAAACAGTGACAAAATATTTGTTTTTCCTGACTCCATCTTAACAGAAGCCAGAAGTATGTCTATTGTGTTTGACTTGGTGATGGGCTGACGTGTAGGGGTCCAAGGTTTTTTGTTTGAGTGTTTCATGCTTGTTAGTTTTCAGTTGTTATTTTGCTATTGAATTCCTTTGCTTCGTTGTGTTTTAAAAGTACTGTGGAAGGGAATTGAAAAATTCAGCATCAAATTATGAATGTTAATAATTTGTTGTGCTCGAAATACTGTCATGAAATTACTATGATTTAACACGCACCCGGATGGCCGGCTAGACACCCTTCGCTCGGGTGGGCGGGGGCAATTTGACCCCCCCTCCTCTGAGATCTCGGGAACTAAGAAAGCTAGAGACACCAAATTTACAGGGTGGCTTGACCTATACGTGAACTCACTTAGCTTAAGGTTTCAGCTTCCAAGGTCAAATAAGGTCAAACAAGGTCAAATTCCAGGTTGGTCTCCAAAGCGCCCCCAGAACCTAGGCAACTGTCTCTAAGTAAAAGGTCGCAAGCCATTTGAGGTCATTGACCTTGTTTGACCCTTTGAAGGTCATGGTGACCAAAATGACAAGACTATTCTGCGTTTTGCATTTGAATAAGTGGCAAAGATTACGCTAGGCAGTATGTTCCTAAAACAAAACGTTCGACCCGGATCATCTTAGTCCATGGCCTGTTCTGACCTCTAAGAAGTCAACTGAAGATGTATAATGCGGTTCCTGCTGTCAATAAATTCGAAATGAGCACCAGAAACTGTCCCATACAGCAAGCCCTAGAGTGCTAAATCAGGTTGGTTTTGACCTTGGTCTGACCTTCATACCTGACCTTAGGTCAACGTATATTCAATATTTGCTCATTCAATATTTGTGGTGCCTAAGAAAGCGTCTCAGAGATGTATGTCTTCGTCAAACACTCCGTTGTGCTATCAGATTGGACGATTCCCCAGAAACTGCCTTCGCTGAAACCGTGGGCTGACTTTGACCTGTCATAGGTCAGCGACCTTACAAGGTACATCTAAAAATTGTATGTCAAGCGATTCGCTATGCAATTTTCTACAGCTACGCAAAATTTGGCGCAGCTACGCCGCGCCGTTCAGAAACCATTCGGGAAAAGCCGTCGGGGGGGGGGGGGGTAATTTGCCCCGCCCGAGCGCGTGTTAATGTATTCTGTTTCACTTTAATGGGTTAAGATGTTAAAAAACGAAACAGTTTTGTCAAGTTCCTGATATTACGTCTATGCCAACTTGAAATAGATGTCTTTGTTTGCTGGAGCATCAGTCACGAGCTCATAAGTTCCATCTTTTGTGAATTGAGTTTTTCACTCCCGCACGATCTTTTTGCGATGTAATTTTTCATTCCCAACCTAGTTCAAAAAGGATTCTATCTCCCTGGCTCCACCACCTTGTCGGCGCTGACCACGTCTTCGTCGACGAGCAGGTCGTCCACAAAGGCGAGCACTCCCCAACTGATCGCCTCGTTCTCACGCAACACCGCCTGAACAACAGCCTTCATAATCAACGGCGCCACATTGAGGCCGAATCCGAGCCGCGTGAGGCTGTAGGTGCGGTTCTTGACCTACACTGTCTGATACGGCCACAACCGGCGCTCCAGACGCAGCTGCAAGTACGCTTTTCGCAGGTCGACCACGGCCAACCGGGCACCATGCTGGCGCCAACGGCGCAACTGCTCGGCGCACACGTCGGCATCTGCGGTGTGCGCGGTCACATGCCGGTTGAGTTCACGGTAGTCCAACACCGACCCGACCTTCCCCTTGTGCGGCTGTTGAACTGCCATCAAGGTAATCAGACCCCAAGCGGGCCCGTCCTCTTGCTCGTCATAGGACCGGAGCCATCCGTTCGCCACCCACTCAGGCAACTCGCGCTCGTAGGCCCCTCGTGCTTCAGCCGGCACAGCGTATTCACTCACGGCGTTCCCCAGACGTTCGGGACCACGTCCGTGCGCTCACTTCCACGCCAAACTCCAGTGAGCGCTGTCGGACCGAGCCGTGAAATTCGCCGCTTCCAACGCCAGTGAGCTTCGCGTGCCGCTGCCCGGCGCCGCCGCACACCATGCCGGCTAGCCACTTGCCGACTCCGGCGCCTCCTGCGTTGCCGCACCCATCTGCACGTCAGTCGGGGACCGAACACTGATACCTCCTAACGCGGTGATGCCGGACATGCCGATCAGCACGTCCAACCCCAATGGACGCTCCGGGACCACCAGCACCGCGAGCGTAACTCGCTTGCCTCTAGTCGAACGTCACCTGGGCGCCGCTGCCAGGTGACCCACCTGTCCGCAGGTCCAGCACTTCCGGACAGGTCGCCTTGCCGGTCGCGCCTGTCTGGCTCCTCGTTCTTCGTGCGCTCTAGCCACTGCCGCTGCCGCACCGGATCGTTCGTCACTCAGCATTACCCGGGCTCGCACCAGGATGCTTGCCAGACTCAGTGTCCGCCCGGGAGCCAGCGCGGACAGTCCTCCGCATCTCGTCGGACAGGCCGGCGACAAAAGTGCACGTGAGCACGTTTTCCGGAACCTCACCGCACAGAGCTGCGAGGCACCGTAGGTCCGCCAGGAACACGTCAGGCGACTCTTCATGCAGCAGCCGTCGGCTGGTGTATGCGTCGCACGCGGCAAACCGATCCATCGCCAAGGCGTCATAGGGAGCGTCACGCACGGCGTCATTCGATGCGCGCGCCTCCTCCGGCATCTGCAGCCAGATGGCAAACCCGCCACCCGTGAGTCGCGCGGGCAGAATGCTAGACAAGTCTGCTCCACGATGACGGCAGAGCACGGCCGCCCTCGTGAACCACTCTACGATGTCGGCCGTGCCATCGTACTGCGGGATGAGTCGCGTCGAATGGGCCTCCAACAGTCACCGCGACCCCTCTGTCCACTCCGGCCGTAAGTCGACGTCGCTGGCGCTGGGACACTCGCAGCAGCCGTTGTCACAGCGTCGCCACTGTCCGCGAGGGTTTCGGGCGTGATGGTCAAAATAGCTTATAAGAGAACGTAGCGTGTAGCCGCCCGGACTCTTCTAAAAACCGACTGGCGCCTGCGAGCGTCGGGTCCCTGCCGCCGCCTCAGCGGCCGACCCTTGACCCCCGGCGAATCGGGAGACCCGCGGTCACATGACGCCCCCCGGCACCCAGTCACATGTAGAGCTCGGAAGACAGCGAGGACGAGGGTGCATAACCCGCACAATCACGCCATAGGATGGAAGGCTGTCAGGTTGCGCTGTCGGAAGTAACGAACCATCAAAAACAACGCAAAAATCGATCCAACCGCTATTGACTACCAAATCATTCATCTCACCTTAACCTTCGACCGCTTATGCACAGGCACCAGCTCTTGTTCACGTGTCTCGTGTCAATAATTGCGACCAAGCTCTTCGGCTTTACGTTTAGGTGGTTCAATGATGCCGAAAATAAATATATCAAAATGGACATATTGACCAAAGTTTCAGCTCTTATTTCCACGACACGTGACCTTGGTTCTATGCCTAGTACGACGCGTGTAACACTGGATACTTTTCGACGCAGCGTGTTTGGTCAGTGCGCAATGATTTCACGTCATAAGATACGCTGCTGGATGAAATGCCTTGTGGCAGTGCCTAGGTATTACAAAGTAACACTTTTATAATCTGACCTTGACCTGTACCCTTAATACACACTTAAATCAGCTTGTTGTGTGGTCTAAGACCGTACCCCATGGCGCTATCAACTGCAATTTGAATTTTTGAATTCGGTCCCACCGCTGTTGAGATAAGCAGAGGGGGTCAAATCTGCCCCCCCCCCCTCTGCCGCTTAATGTTCTGCTGCTCAGGAGCCCGGTCAATACTGGGATAACAAGTAAGATCTATGTTGTAAGTTATTTGACCTATGATGGGTCAAAGTCAGGTTGTGCCTGTAAACCAGTGAAGTATCTAGGGAATCGTTCAATCTGATGCGACAACAGATCGTTCGACGGTGGCATACTTTTTGAGATAGTTCCGCAGGCAACAAAACAACTAAATCTAGTATTACAGCAAATTCCATTAACCTGGGGTCAAGTATGAAGGTCAGGCCGAGGTCAAAACTAACCTGTTTTTTTCCTGGAGAGCTCGCCGATATAGCTTTTGGTGTCTCTAGCTCTCTTAGTTTTTTATCTCAGGGCTTAACATGCTGTCGGATGAATGGATGTTAGTGGTTGGAATGCCCAGCCACAAAGAAAGCTACACGCTGACACAAACAGAGCCGAACATTTTGTTAAATTTTTTGCTCTCTGCAACCATGGAATAACATGAAATGTCCAAGCAATGGATGACTGACACATGAATGCAATGGTGGTCAATTTTGATAATTTGGTTGTTAGGTAACAAATGTCAAAATGTGCCAAGATAGAGCTGGAGACATGATGAGAGGCACGCGAGTTGCCAGAGCACTGGCAATGCTTCCACCTTGTGCGCACCACCCAAGGAGGATCAGAGCTACTGTGGACTACCCAGATCATTTCCAGGTAAGGTTTGTTATTTGGTGGTACATTGAGCAAAACAACTTAAAATATCAATCACAACTTGTCTCTCGCCACCATAACACAGCAGTAATCACAGTGCTGTGCTCAAGCAGTGGCTAGATGTTTGCTCAATCAAGCACTGTTTCACCATGTGGTCCTCATCAATTTTGCCTTGGCATCCAAGGAGCCACACATTGGTTGATAAAATTAATTATGACTTCCCGGCATTCAATGCAGTAAGCTCTCTTGAATTTATATCTTTTAAGGAGGTAGCTGCAATCTCCACATTAACAACGCCATGCCACTAAACATTGGTATCTTAAGCCGCTTCACGGCTGTTTTTTCACACATCGATAAGTGTTTGAGCCCCTGACGCTCAGCTGCTCCCTACCCAACCCCTCAGAAAAACGTGGCTCAAGGCAGCACAAAACCATTGATACATTTGCTCTTTTCGTCATTAGGGTAACTGTAGAGATCTACCGGGACAATTCTGGGCTCAGAGCAAATGTCAATTAGCTCACTGTGCTCCAAACCCACCAACCACTAATACCATTGCGATTAAACAATTGTTGCTGCCCCAAAGCCTCCTTGCCAGTCAAGACAGTGGAGGTATTTGTTATGCCAAACAGCTATCTTACATGGGTACTTGTATACCTGTAGTGAATACGGAAAACTCAGTACAACAGTGCTGCTGTTCCGGTGATAAAACGTGTGAACTGCGCCGTGTTGAGCGTCGGTATAATTGACTTTTGGGCGAAGTTTCTACGATTATTTCTTTTCCTGGAAAAAGTTTGTCGATTCAAAGTTCTGAGCCACGTGTGAATAATCTGGCCTGTGTCGTTTACATTTACATCAGTTTCTTAAAAAATAAAACGCACTAGATGCCAATTCAACTCGTTAAATGCGATACGGGAAACCACAGCACGACGGCGCTGGTGCAAATTCATCACAAACGTCTCGATGTCCCGAGAGTACCGTGGAGGTAAATGGGCAGCGGCTGTCTCTGATGAGAGCCGGGATCACCGCTGATCTCCTGCAAACCTGGCTCATCAAGGCGTACACGAGCTGGCAGGAAGACAATCTGAAGGCGCGCTTCAACAGCCGCAGCGGAGAGGCCCGAGAGATCGCCAGACACTCGAGCGGGAGGCCCATGTACCTCTGGTGCCGCGTCTTGAAGAGGCCAAGCGCCGCTACCGCTGCGTCCCAGACCGCATCCATGCGCGCGCCTTGTGCGGCAGGTCACTACTGGACGGCGATCGCCGACTGCGGCAGGTCGCTACTGGAGGCGATCGCCGAGTGCGGCAGGTCGCTACTGGAGGCGATCGCCGAGTGCGGAAGTTCGCTACTGGA
Organism: Pollicipes pollicipes; assembly: GCF_011947565.3. Classification (NCBI taxonomy): domain Eukaryota; kingdom Metazoa; phylum Arthropoda; class Thecostraca; order Pollicipedomorpha; family Pollicipedidae; genus Pollicipes; species Pollicipes pollicipes. Next base: position 58,447,824 of record NW_023597054.1, on the reverse strand, counting down.
GGCGATCGCCGAGTGCGGCAGGTCGCTACTAGAGGCGATCGCCGAGTGCGGCAGATCGCTACTGGAGGCGGTGGCCGAGTGCGGCCGGCTGTCGAAGGCCAACTTCCGCTCACATTGCGGCCTGGTGCTGGCGCCGCGCCGGCTGATCGCAACTGGTAGGTGTACGAGGCTGCACTGAACTGGCTCTCGCTGACGACTCAAAGCGGTCACGCACACTCGCAGCTGTCGCCCCGCATCAGTGTGGCGACCCCAAGAATGCACGCACGCAGCTGCTGAAGAGCTTCCACCTGGAGTCAGCCCCAGAAGTGTGACCTGCTGGCACTGTGACGCGACCACGCGGTAATGACCTGCGGGGTAATCTGGCGCGGCAAAGTTGGCCGCCATTTGGATCCTGCTGGAGACCTGCCTGCCGCTGGTGCGCGGCGTCGACCGGAATTCATCGGATACTGAAAGGTTAGAGCCGCATGTGTTTCATGTCATGCTCGCTGGCAGTAATGCGATTGGCTGGTCATTCGATCGACTGGCTTTTAAAGGACATGAACGAGCGCGTGGAGGGCTGGGAATAGAACCGTCTCATTAGCTAGTTCCCACGCGTCGTCGGCCTGGTCAGATGCAACCAAGGACAAAGCTTCCACCTGGCTGCCTCACAGCCAGTGAACCTACTCTGTTAGGTCCAGCAGGTTGCCAGTGGCAACACCTACCCGGGCGCTATCTGGGGCGCCGGTGCCATCTCAGCGCGTGCGCAGACGGTTGAGTCTCAATCTGACATATCCACAGGTGGATGGGGCCAGAGTCGGCTGCTCACCGACGAGGGCGCGGCGGCTCAGCACACCGTCCCGCGCCGGCCAAAATGCGCCGTCGTCTGGTGTGGCCTGATGGCGGCGCGGCTGGGCCAGCTGGACACCGAGCCGGGGGCGACAGGCCGTGCCTCGCTGCCGCCTGCACCCGGCTTGCTTTCGCTTGCATCTGCGCCCATTCGGGGCACGGTACACAAAGAAGAAAAGGACAACGACAAAAACATGCTAGCGCAGAAAGCGAGAATGCAGCGATCAGTGTGCTACCTGTTACGTGCCGCTCGTTTATCACGTTATCCGTCCACCGGCCCAGTGTTCGCCACCGACTACTGCCAACCCGTCAAGAAGCTATCTAGATAGTCCCAAAAAACTGTGGGTGCCGTTGTTATTGTCTTCCTATGGCAAATCGAATAGCCTTTCATACGGACCGCTTCGGACATATTATGTTCAAAAATTCACCTTCGGACACGCCGTAGGTGGATTTTTGTGCCAGTACTCAGGCCTTTAGACAATATCGATAGTTTCGTCGTTGCTTGTGCCAGGTGTGTGACGTGCAACCTATGATCGTCTTGAGTGAAAACCCGAATTTCAGCATTTCATCACTGTTGTTCATTATGTGATTATCTCGCACGGCGCAAGTACCAGACGAGCTACTATGCGGCACTCCGAGATGCAAGTAAAATGGTAAAAATGTGCAACATCTTTCTATATTGCCAATGCTTTGTTACCGCAGCTGTATTCATTTATCCTTAGCCATATATTCATACAAAAATCACGCAGTCATCCGCAGAACTTATCGGCTATGAGCGCAATGACATGCGATGGATATCAAAGATGTCAATAATATCCCTCGTTGTGTTAAGAGCTTTCCTTTAAAATTCTTTTCAACGGCACGCGTCGTTATAGCTCCTTAGTCTTTCCGTTAGTCGAATGTCTCTCGAATTCTCGCTCAGTTTTAGTTGTAGCTACGCGTCTGCGCATCAAATGTCTGCAGACAAAAAAAAACAACAAAAAACAAAACAGGAAGAGTTAATGGCGTCAGCAGGTAAACACCAGGAGGTAATATCTACTTTACATGCTTAGAACTTCCATAACAATTTCGGTAAAAAGGATGCGAAAACTGCCTGCAATCGGTCTCCTGTTGGCAGGAGCCAATATGTTAGTTGGCATTTTTTGAGTGCAGCACATAATGGGAGCTGACCCTGTGGCCTTCTGGCTGTGCCGCTGGGGGGGGGGGGGGACTTCCAGTTCAAAATTCCTCGGAGGGGCACGCACACACTGCCTGCTACCTTAAACATGAACGGAGAGGGGACCGACTTTTCGCCTCGATCTCAGAATTCCTAAACAATTAGATACAGATGCGTTGAATAATGTGGCTTGTTCGGGCGATTACTTATATTCAATTCGCCGGCATGCAGAATTCCAATGGAACGAGCAATGTGTGCTTAAGCCATGATCTATGCCCAAATACCTTGCATATGTGTAAATTTGTTTCATTGAAAGTGGAGGCATATCTGACGTTTATTTGCTTTTTTAATGCTCGCCGATCTTACAATGGATTAACTTACTGAAATCTTTTAAAACAGTTTTTAAGATGTTTCTATAAAGTTTTAGTGCCTACGTAACACTCTGGCAAAAAAAAAAAATCATGCAGTTCCATTAACATGCAACAGGCAAACCGCATATATCCAAATAAGAATGAGTTTGTTATGTTAAACGAGACTCGTTATAGACATTTCTTCCGCTCATGCCTTCTGTTCACCCAACTTTCAAGGAAGTATTAGGCCTGGCAATGTGCATTGGTCGATGCCGTTGGATGCTACCTGTCCCGTTATGTTCACATCGGTGCTGTGTGGAGCAAGCGCCTTGATTCCCGTAGATATAAAAACTCTACTGATTGAGAAAAACTGCTGCAAAGCTACCAAATGAGAGAAGCGTTCTCGCTGCGCTAGTAGGTACGCGATACACCAAACGCAAACATTATTCATGTTCGCATCACATCCTGTAAATACGGGTACATGGGATACTGTGCCTGCTACACTTTACCAGCCTCAGCAGGACTTCGAGATGCTTACTAGCGAACAAACTATCGAGTATGCAAGGAGACGCACCACTGAACATCTTGCAGCTCAGCGTCATCGATCGCACCTCCTTAACATTATCAAAATGATAATGACAACAACGCGATAATTAAGCCAACACGTTGCAGTCGAATGTAGGGTATTTCATTGGGGGAGAGTGAGTCGACTAGCCGAGCTCTTCCAGGTGGGCACATGAAACTATAATGACGTTGGCGAAGACCAACTGGCTGTTGATGTAGCTAATGATGATAATTCCTATCACTATAATGGTAATGTCTATGAAAATCCGAAACTTGCATCGAGAGCAAGTTTTGTTGAAGATGTTGTACAGGCAACTCATTTCATCAGCTGAGAGCCCCAAAAAGGATATCAAGCTGAATGGTCTCTTGGCTTGTACATTTCTTTCATCAGGTCGGAAAACAACGTCCAGGAATATAAGCTTTTCCGTGCGATCTACTTATCACGCCACCGAACTTTTCCAATCTCACCACACCTCTTCATAATACCCTCCAACTTAAATTGATTTTATAAAAGTTTGAGTGGTCTTCAGCCATCGATGCTGTGCTGCAACTTTGACAACGTATGCGGAGAAAAGCTGACCCGGCACGTTTACCGACAGAGCAGCCTTCAATGACGAATGTTCATTAAAAGCTTTACGGCTACCGCCGCACATACCATCCGCATTGCTCGCCCACGGTGAGCCAAGAAGACTGGTTTCCTCTGTCCTTTATCAAACCAGTGCTCAGGTAGAATTAATCATGCTGCGTACGACATGTGTTGCAACATACAGGAAACTTCACAAGTCTTTTGGAGTCTGATATACAGCCAACGTTAGTGAGGGTCTCTGACTTTGATCACATTGTCCTGTAGATGAAATTTTTGTCCTGATAACAGGCGCGACCTATTTTTGGATTACTATCAAAGATGTTCAACCCAGAGCTGGATGTTTGCTATCAATGTTTGGTGTTGCAATGCTCCAATGCTGAATTGGAAATATTGTCCATATCATATGTTCTAGTCCCATCAGTCTTAGAATACCTAGAAGATTTTCATACTCTTCACAAAACAGTTATGCTCATTATCATTTGTTTTTCTATATGAAAACGGACTGCCGTCGTAGACTGTGCAATTGATTGTCGTTGAAGGGAATGTATCACATTTGAAGATATTGAAGTAAGCATCAGATATGATGAAGCAAGCTCATTTATAACTATGCTTTTAAGTAGAAAAGATTGCTCTAAACAACACAGTTTCCCTGTTTAATAGATATGCTCCGTGATATGTCATTGTTTGATGACGTCATCGTGCGTTGCACATCATTGGTTGAGAGCCAATTCACGGCTGGTTTATTTGAGAATCGTGCTCACGAACACCAGATCTGAACGACTCAACCATTTTACTTATCCCGGCCTTGATCGCCGGCTTACGAATTGGCAACATTTGAATGACTGTCATGACGTTATGAATGCAAAGATGGCCTTGAAATACTCTCCTCGAAATATTCTCCCCATTTCGCTGGCGAATAGCTCAGAAACGAGAGGAGTTTAAGGCCTTGGGAGCGGCAGGCTGTGAACTGCATCAAAAGCTTCTCAAGATGGCTATTTCAGTTCAAAACCCCATACAAATGTGGAACACTCGCTTTAACTTTCCCCGATCCACAGACCAGGTCATGGCATACCAGGACCCTGAACGCCTGAGATACCCTCAATCCCGCAGGGTGGTCGCGGCTCGCAAAATACCCCAAGTGATACAATTTTAATACGGGCACAGAAATGCTAAAAAAGCATGCAACCAGATTTAGACCCAAAATTGATAAAGCAAACAAGCTGAGAAAATTCGAAGCCGCTCGCCACTCATTATCAACATTTCAGCTAAGTTGCAGTCTCTGCCCGCAGGTATTTTATGTAGGAGCAGAGCATGTGGTGTTCGTGATTGTTTGCCCTGCCCACCTAGGAAAGGTCATGTAAGGAGAGCACGTACATCATTATGGCAATACACGATAGTCCGACACGCGGCAATAGGAAGCGATGGGACAAATACGAACTTTGAAGAGCACAGCATAGCAGAATGCGCATCTCAAGATATCGGAATCGCTGCACATCCTTACTTTTGTTCGAGGCTGCACACACAAGCTCCACATTATAAGGCTTGGTCTGAGTAACGTTGTTAAAGCTATGCGCGTTTATCAATTAATTATCGTGTCATGATTAAGATTAAAAACTTTCCCACCGAAACTTAAAAAAGCTTGCCTTCCCCTTGAAAAACTTGCCCGCTGACAAGTTTCTTCCAATCTTTTTACTCGGCACCAGTGTCGGCACGGCGCGCAGCGTGGCACTTTACCGAGTGCCCTGTACATTGAACCGGGCTACCTGATATCTCACAAGCTGCCACACATCAAAATACATTTTCTGTCCCAATCTAGGCTCTTGTGAAAAACAGGCCTGAAGTTGTAGGCTGGTGCAGTATTTGAAGGAGTTGGTATGACGAAGATATATCAGGTACCTATCGATTACTGCGTTGTGCTCAACAGCTCCTTTTATCCCAGCATTATTAAACAGGTGAAATTTCCACCAAACCTAAAATGCAGGAAACCTAAGACAAATAGGAGTCAGATCAAGGGCCCAGTATAGGGCCTTAAGGCCTACGAAAGTAGTGGGTAAAGTTTACGCCAAAAGGGTTTTGTTTTGTCGTGACGTACTCATTCGCCACCGAGTCCGGTGTTGAAGACTTTCTGTTGTCCCACGCATGGACGTAACGAAGCTATGACACGCGCTCGTGTGCGGGGTCAATTTGACCTCGCCCCATAAGACCAGGTTTTTTTTCTCCAAAATAACTGTCGAAAGGTGTGGGGTATCGATGCCAAGCTTTGTATAGATGTAGACATTTGACTTGTCATCACATAGCATAAAAACTATACAAGTCACATATACCTCTGTGGATTGTCGGCTTGTAACAGTTTAAGGTTTGCGGTCCTTAGGAATCTTTTAAACTGGTGGGGCAACGAAGTGCTATACGAAGCCATGCAACTTTGAGATGGATTCTTGGTAAAATTAATATTTTAATTAGGATTGCCACTTATGCCACCGTCCTTGCATCAGTTATGCGAGCAAGATGAAGGTCAAAGTCACATAAAGTTTCCGGGGATCCTTGCTGTAATTGGTAGTTTTTGACGTTCATTTCGAACAGCTGACGACAAGGGCGTCAACAAATATCTTGTTTCGACTCCATAGTACTCGGAAAGGGTCACTGACCTATAATGATCTCGATTATCCTTTTACTTTGAGGAACGTGCCAACGAGAGTAGTTCTTGTCGGTAGTTTCAAATTCTTAAGGGAAAAAATATTTGGTGTCACTTTTACTCCCTGAAAGTCACAATGACACAGCTGTGAAAGTCACGCCGAAGGTCACAGACCTGATATGACCCCAAGTAAATATTTGCTTGGGAAATGTATAGAATAACGCTAGTTTAGTGAGGAAGCCTGAAAGCTGATCGGACATCTATGTCGAGTTTTATCTTGCTTCACCTTATTTTACCTGAATATGATGACCTAAAAACCTAGAAATGTGACACAAATGAGTTCACATCAAGCCCAACTGACCCTGTGGAGTCTGTATCCAAGGGCACCACCTTATTTACTTCTGGGGGCCCATTCCTCCCCTCCAATGCTCTTCTAAGCGTCCCCAATGCACATGAACAAAACGGGGAGACTTGGCCAAAGAAATGCGAACAATTTCCTGAACTATTGGCACACTAGATACTCATTATCATCAGTATCATATTTAGTTCGCACCAAGCTGTATCCTATAGGCATCTGAAGTTTTTTGGACGTCAATAGCTTCATATCTAAAGCCAGTTGGCAAAGGTTTTTCACATGATAACACCTGAATTAGGATAAAGATCAACTGACTGCAACATGCGACAACGTTTAGAGTACAGGATAAACAGATAAAAGTTACTCTCTATCTTTCCTTCGGCAGTGGGAAGTGTACTTGTCGCACGATCAGGACTGGTGGTATTCAACTGCTAACTGAATGGCAAAACACGATGAGCAACAGCGGCAGTCAACAGTGACTCCACACACACCAGATGGCGACGAGAAAAGGTGCTCCACTTGGCCGCTGCCGATCCAGAATGCGCAGCAGCTGAGCCTGCTGCAGGTAGTCGATGGCCCGGTCGAAGGTCCACGGTGGTGAGCACTATCTTAAAACTAGATTTGGCCTTAAGCTTTCGAAGGTCCGCTGACTTGTCCATCTGAATGTGGTTCTTGAGGCTGCTTCACAGCATGAAGCCCAGTGGCGACAGGCCGGGCGAGTGAGAAGCCACAGCACGCCAGGCTTAAGCTGATGTGGGCTTCAAATGATTCTCGAACCAATCCACTGAAGCTTGTACGGTGTGCGGTGTCTTGCTGGAGCCACTCCTCCTCCCGATCGATCCAGTGAAGTCGCCCCAAGGACGCCGAGAAGGGTAACGGGGCGGTAGCGATGTGATGCTCTGAAGGAGTGTCAACAAGACGCTCGTTCTCGTCGGCAAAAAGGCACCTTCTGGCGAGTCACGAATGACTAATGTTAGATTGCTGATAACTACAATTGCTTTTTATCACGGATTGTCATTGAATGGTCACTTGAATGCCACCACAGTCCTAGTTGTGCGACGAATGCATTTGTCGCTATTGAGTAAAACGTGGAAACTTTTAGGTAGGCCATATTGTATACACAGTAGTTTCGTATGGACACAGTCTTTTCATCTTTCTACGACTTCTGGGCGAGCCTGACATATTGCTAAGCAGAGAACTTGTTATACTGGAGACCTCACACAATGCTCCGTTATCCTTTGCCACGGAAGACAATGAATGCTTTCCCGGAAAAGAAGGGAGACAGATCACCAGGGCGCGTGTTAAATGGCACCACGGCCAATTTCTATTTTGGAGCCATTTGATGTGGTCAAAATTCAAGGGTGGTCGAATCTACCCAAAATTTACTGTGGTCCGAACCCATCCGATCCCATTGGTGGTAATGCCAATGGCCATTGACTCTTGGTTTCCCTTGTTTTCTTCATGCCGGGTGGTTGGCTGCGCCGGTCCCGAGCAAGCGGCATATCTTTCGCGTTAATTTCATACACCCGCTGCAGGGCATTTGACATGCCTGCAGAACATCACCGGTGGCTCGCGCATCTGTTCTGTTATTTTTCTTTAGTTGTTACGCGGGTGCCTTTGATGTATATAGGGAACGTTGCAACATTGCAACGGATCGCAACACTTCATCCTCATGTACGCCCTTCATTCCATCACCAAAGCACAAGCACACAGGAAGCTCACAACATGTCGCAAAGCCGCGCAACACCGCCCCCTGCGCACGTGCATTCTGCGCACCTTTCCTCAGGAACGGCAATGCAAGCGCTTAAGTGGTGCGTTCGGATCGGAAGGAAGGCAACAACAGTTGCCGGCTGTAAGTGACAAACAGGCTTCAACCACGTGCGCTATCGACTCACCGCCTTCCGGCTGTTGTGATGCTGAGACCATTTTCGGAACCGGGGCTGTCGTCTTGGTGATCTGGCCTGGAAACTCCCCACGCGTGAATCGCAAGGATGGCAAGTTATCACATTTCGGGACCACATATCAGCGGTTCCGCTGACGCTCTGCCCGGAAGTGCTATCATTTTGGAGAATGCTATCATTTGTGCTGTCATATTTCGGAGTCCTTGTATCAGGGGTGTAGTTTCGTAAAATGAGTCGGAATCTCTGAGCAGTGAAAAATGTCGCCTCATATATCCAAAACAGGCCAGCAAACGGGTTTCTCCCGGGGCTTGGCTTGCTTCCTTCTTGAAGATAGAGGGGTGTGGGGACTGGCGCCCAAGTTGGGCGGTGACCCATCCTAAGGTTTCGGCTTCGTCCGTATGTGAGCGGGATGGAGGGAGCCGGTGAGAATGCACTGCTTTTTACGCCGGTCGTGCAGTCAGCATGCAGCCACTGAACAACTCTCCGCCACTGCCTTGCCGTCGGCTGAGTACACAGTGCGCCGGGCGTTCAAGTAATTTTAGCAGCTCGGCTCTGTGGTAACCCGATCCATGCAGGCAGACTTGGCCACGGCCTTCTGATGACTATATTCATCCGGCGTGGTTGTCCACTCGCGGTGCATTGTCCAGTCCGTTAGGCAAGGTGGCTTGGCAGCAGCTTCAATACACAGCTTGAGCAATGCATGAAGGCATAGTTGGGCCATTCGACTTTTCAGTTTTACGCGAAGTGTCAGTCAATACCCCAGCACCGCGTTGATCCTTCTTCCATCAACAACAAATACCGGCTAAGCACTTTTTGCGCCGATCTATTCCAAACGATTAGAGTTATGTTCTGCAGGGCAGAGCCTGGCGCGGCGAAATTAGTTAGAGAGGAGATACTGTGGTATAATGAGTGCGTTCTAATCGACAGTAGTCTGATGCTGCATCGTAATTGAGAGCGTCTTGGTGTACGATTCATTGATGATTTAGCCAATAAATGGCAGCGATCTTTGACGCACTTCTAGCTACGCGCCAAGCATCCCGACTGTAGGATTGACATATTTCGAAACCAAGGACAAGTGTGTACCAAGTGTGGCTCCCACAAGACCGCAGGCACAACCGTGATAGAAAAAATGCATGAATGTGTGCGTATACAGGCGAGAGAAGCCAAAGCTAACGGTAAATGAAGTACGCAAAAGAGATCACTAAAAGCGTCCAAAACGAAGAATTCGCATCGCTTGGGATTAACCAAACGCAAGACAAAAGCCATGCAAAAATGGGAAGCCGACGGCGTAGCTCCCGAATCTTGGACCAAATATCTCGAAATACCTTAGTACTGCAGTGCGTCCACTTAGCTCCAGTCGTTCCAAGTTCAGGCAGTGCACAGATATATTCCCACCAAACAGTTTTTTTTACATAAGGTGCATTACAGACTCACAGCAATGCACCCATTATGGGAGAGATGATACCTTGCCCCATTACCTCCTTAGCTATTGCGATGCCGAACAAATGATTGCGTTTTAAAAACAATCGAGCAAAACAGCGAACGTCAAGAGCAGGGCTCCTTAGAAAAATTGTTAGATTTTTTTTCTGGTGGTTTCCTCTGAATGCAGGGAGGCGACATGCAGCTACGGCGCCAGCCCGAGGAGGAGGAAGCTTCCCGCAGCGGCCTCCTTATCTATGCAGCCCTGTGTAGCGGCCCTTTCCGGAGCCGTTTCGACGGGTGCCGATCGAGCAGCTGTTCGAGATGTTGACACATACGCACAAGGTGACTTGGTATCCTTTCTTATGCCTCTCCGAGTGTCTGTGTTTGGTATTTGCTGTGAAGCGTTTAAAGTGCAAACCTGCTAATAAACTAGCTTCTTCAAAAGACTCGGCCGACGCCGGTCTGGCCTCACTGGCCAACGATGCCCTGGACCGTCCTGACCAGCCCCGGCCGGCCGTGTCCGCCACGCTGCGCACACTCAGCCAGCCCGCTGGAACTGGTTGACGATCACCAGGTAAGTGACGGCCATCTCGGCCAGGCGGAACAGCTGGCCCCGGTCCAGCGTGAAGAAGCCCCCAGCGTGCAGCTGCACCGGCTCTAGCTGCTCGGCGGCGAGGTCAGCGCGCGCGGCGGCGGTGCGCAGCAGCTGGCGCGCGGCGTCGCCGCCCGCCGCAGCCTGGTGGCCCTGGTTGAAGAGTCGACTCACACGTAGCACGCTGCCACTCAGCACCGGCAACAGCGCCAGCGCCGGCGTCGCTGTGCACGCCGACGGTGCGGCCGCCAGCGCCGGCATCACACGCGCCAGCAGCTCGTAGGCGAGCACGACCAGCAGTACGCCGTCAGCGAGCACGGCCGTGAAGAGCCAGGGCGAGAGCAGGTCGCAGAGGTCGGCCGCCAGCCGCTGGCAGCGCTGGTGCAGCTCACAGCCAGCCGCCAGCTGCGCGGCGCTGGGCCGCTCCGGCAGGCGCTCCAGCAGCTCAGCCAGGTACAGGCGCAGCAGGGCGGCGCCGCGCCGTGCCATGAAGGACGGGAACGTCAGCGCCACGAGGCTCAGGTACGCGACGTGCGCGGAGAAGGCGGCCGTCACGAGTGTGTCGACAAGGCGGCCGCGCAGCTGGCCGGCAGGGCACGCGCCCGCAGTCCGAAACAGTACGAAACCGGCGAGCTGGAGCAGGATGCCTGCGGCGAAGCTGGCCGTGCGGAGTCGGCGGGCCGTTCGTCCGACGGTGGCGACCTGGAAGCGGAGCTCCAGGACATGCCACTCGGTCAGCAGGCCGACCAGCGCGCGTGGTCGAGCCAGCATCACCAGCGCGCCCACCAGCCAGTTAAGCAGCGCGGAGGCCAGCGCTAGCTGCACGGCCGCCCGCGACGCGACGGCGTCCGGGACCAGCAGCTCGCGGCCGCCGCCGAGCCAGCCCAGCGCCGCCAGCAGCGCCAGGTGCACGGCCAGCAGCAGCCAGCTGGGGTCCGGCGCCCAGCGGCAGCGGCGGAGGCGGCGGCAGCACGGCAGCTGCGCACCGCCGCCGCCGGCCAGCGGGAACAAGCCGACCAGACGCAGCAACAGCGCCGCCGGCCGCAGCCGTGGCCACAGGCCGCGCGCCGCCGCGGCTGAGGCCGGCTGCACACGCCGGGACCCCATCGGCGGGGCGAGGGCGGTGAGCAGGCCACTGACGCGTCGGCCGCACGACCGGACCTTATCAATGCGCCGGGGACGAAGCGCCGGTAATATCAGGTCCCCACTCGACCAGCCGTCGTCACAGCAGCGCCAATAGGCCGCCATTATCGAAACGCCACTCAGCTGTCCGCACGGAGCTGGGATGAGCCGAACTTTCTCTGAAAGCCGACAGGGAAACAGCACTTTTCATCGAAGCCCGTGTCATTACCAGTTGATTCCAGTTAGCGATATTGAAACCAAATTACACTTTGGTGGTGTGGTCAAGCTCAGCTCGACACCGCTGGCCGCGCCCCGTCAAATCGTGATGTGTGGGTAGACAGCGTGCGGGGAAGGGAGGGGAGGGCGAAGCTTTTTCCCGTCCCCCGGGGCTGTCCCAGACGGAGCCGCATTTGCAGTCTTTCTGATGAAGCCTACGGAAGCCGCGGCGAGCCGCTGCAGAGAGAGCGGTCGCTGGGCTTTAGAATGTTCCTGCTGTCACTCTCGTGCTTAATCGATGCAATAGGTGAAAAACTGAATTGGTAAATTTGAGTGAATTTTCACCTTGACAACCCCGTAAAAGCTCGCAGCCCAGCCAGCAGAATCTGATAGATCAGCAGGCCTTTTAAGCCCACGCTTCGGGATCCTGTGGGCTTAAAAGTGACGGCCTTAATGACTAACAAGAACAGTCCACTGGTTGAGCCTGCTGCCTCCCGTTTCACGGTCGGACAAAGTTTGCTTCGCGGCCTATATTGCCTTGCTTAGCTCTGACTTGTCGGGCTCTTTTTCCGCATGATCGGTACAACATGCGTTACTGGCACCACTCTTCAGATGTCCGCATACGGCGGCAATCTCCGCATGCGGAACGTGCCCGACGAAACCTTATTTCTTGTCTGCGTACGTCAAATTCATAAACCTGCTGATCGTAAACGTATTGGTTGCCTATATGCGATATTCCAGTGACACATCCACCTAATATGAATATTTCATTTTCCTGAGCCCAATATATCTTCAAGGCGCCGTCTACAGCAAGGGCCATTCGAAAATTCTGCGCCGCCATCACAGGTCCAACATGATTTATGTGATATTGGAGACCGTATTTCCCGCCCTATATAGCGAGCAAAAGCGCCAAGATGGAAAGTTGCCAAGCAATGACTCAGGTTTTTCTCATACTCACGGCATCGGAGTATGAACATAGTAAACATGTTGATTCTTGTCTCTAAGTGCTAATCGACTACTGTTTTAGTTCATTGGGCTTCTGGTCACCTCTTTTTTGGTTACAGCAAGTTTTGGCTGATGCTTCCTTCGTCCGTGGTCACTTTTTCCCCAAGGGTCGTTTGGTGTATGGAAATACATGAATCAAAACCTTGGACGCCTCTGGCGCTAACAAATTCGAGCCCATGATCTTACGATTTGAAAACTAGTGCTCCAAATGCCACACGATCGACGGGGTTGACAATAGAACGTCAGAACTTTACGAATACAATTTAGCATCAGGCATATTGCGGTGATATTTTCGGGACGCTTCGTGACGACATTGGAGCTAGCGCCACGTTTGCCGCCTATTTGAGGTGAAATGTGATGCGACCCCCTCCGAAGTTGATTTCTTGGTCTCACGTAGGCTAGTGTGCTCTTTCCGGCCATCCGTGTTTGGTAATGTCAAAGCTCTTCCCGTGTAAAGCTGTTTCTGTTAGAATTGCATGGCTGCTTTCCATCTTGGCCATTTTGCTCTCTGGATAGGGCGGAAGATTTTGCTTGCCACGGGGGATTCGAACTCTTGAATCTCTGGAATAGCGGTCAATCATGCTACCGGTACACCATTATGCTGCACAATTTTGCAGGATTTTCAACCACTTATGGTGTTGTTCATTCCGGTAGTTTGTAAGCATGCAAAAACTTCTTTATGGCCGAGCGTATTATGGTATTGTAAAACTCAGGTGTTTTGCTCAAGTACCCCAACCTTGATGAATGGCGAACGTAATTTTCCGCGCTGTCTGGCGAACAATGTCGCGAAGCTGCAGGACGGCCGGGAAATAATTTATCACCAGCGCTGAAGTAGCCGACTAAAAACCCGCCTCTTGCCAGCATAGCATTCTCAGTCATAAAGCAGGGTTTCGAAGTCACGTCACCTGGATAATTGTTCTCTGCTTTCCTGCGCTCCAACTAACAAACAGCTAGTTTCACATTTGTATAATTTTCCCCAGTTGCAGGGGTATTATATATTTATTTATCTTTATATGGATATTTGCGTTCTCGGTGGGCATTGGCGGTCCGACTACGACCTCGCTCACCCTGATGTTGTATCGCCTCCGTCGACGCCTTTTGGTGTTGCAACGTCCACAGAGTCCCATGACCGTCCATGTTAGGTATAGTCTGCATGCAAATGACATTACTGTGGGTGGATGATCTAGATTGTACCGTACTGATAAATGTTTTGGACATGTGTTTCATAAGACCTTTGGGCGGCTGCTTCATCGAAATGTCCGTCAGATGGCTCATTTCCGGGCTTTGACAGCGTCATCCGACCCCATGTCTTCGGCACGACGTCAGAGACGTCCCAAAATGTCTTGCCTGAGATGACGCAGACATTGGATTCGAAGCGGTTGCTGTTGGTGGACGGTAGACCGGGGTCGTGACCCCAGTCTCGGTCCTTTTCACTTGGACGCCGAGGGACGCCTTGCTTTGTTCTTGGCCTTTCGTGGATGGGATCCATGAACGCTGGCTATTGATTTTACTCGAGAATGTGTACTTTTACGGAAGTTGTTCAGTGCAGCTGCGAGGAACATTACGTATACATAAAAGCAATACCAATGGCCTTGTTCCTCGCTGAATAACTAGAAGAAAAAGAGAGATGTTTTGATGTTTCGACTGCAGGCCTTTGTCAAAACACTCATCGGCAGGAGTGTGGTAGCTGTGGCGACTCAGATCCAGCAACTCCAACGCACTTACGTTGCGGTGAGGACGAGGTGAAGTTAAGTTCTCTTCAGATATGAAGCTTTAATTAACGAGCCCTCTAGAAAGCCCTACCCACCGTTGCCCGCATGACTCATAAGTCTATAGCTAACTCAACACTTGGTGGACCACTGTTTCACTCGTGGGTCTGATCCGGGCCTGACATTTCTTCACGCGTGTGTATATTCATGCGCGTTCGCATGGAATCATGGTAAGATTGCATAACAGGTGAAAAAATGGGTCCGCACAAGACTTCATGTATGCTTAGATACAGCAGGGCCGCCTTGACGGCATTATGCATCGCTCGACATCAGCGTATCGAAGCAACGCTGTCGCTTACAACATGTCCATGTACATACACGTTGGCACTCCCCGGTTGCAGTCATAGTATGCCATGGTTATTCCTTCCGCCTATTGGTAGCAGTGGTAGTGAAGCTGACAATCTGTTATGTGACACGGAACGTGACGAACGCTACGTTATTGTCTATCCAGATTTCGGTTTTGAGATTTTTAATTTCTGCTTCGGGAGGCTTAAAATTTTTGCTAGCCCGCCCCTTGGACGACCGTTGACGCTTCACCCGTCGGAACGTTGGCGATGTAACTCACGACCACGTTCGCAGGTATTAGACAGCTGGGAACAAGGTGATACAAAAAGTAAAGAATGCAGGCAGCTTATTTCTATTTAATGATACTTTCAAGATGACCTCGACCCATTCCCCTTTACTGCGGCTTGCTAGCTGTGGCCGAGTCGTTAGGTGGCTATCGGGTGACTGTGGACACGACAGTGAGTTAACAGTGGACTGGGACGAGGCTCAATTTCGTCCCTGAACCAAAAGAGCTATCCGCTGTCAGGGTTATCGCGGCAGCAGATGATGGACTAGCCAGGTTTTTTAACTAGTGGTAATGCTAGCAGGCCGCTTTAATGTAGCGAGATATCCTCTGTCATTATAGCCGTCAGAAAGCAACGCATGCTCTTTTAAAAAGCATGTTCTGTATAGTTTACAACATACGGTGAAGATAATCATTCACAGTGATGATAGAAGGCTGTAACAGCAACAAATCAACATCTAATAAGTGATTCAGGTACTTATGGGCGTCTACGAGAAGATCACACCGATGCAGGCTGAGCGTCTCTTGTTTTGTTCACAAAGCCTGTGCGTTGTCTCGTGCATTCAGCTGCGCGTGCAAAATCTGCCACCAACATCCTACAAGCCAGTTATGCACGTATCTCCATTCCCCGGGGTGCTGGGCTCATTGACAAGTAGATCGTGCGAAACTTTTCTCTAAACCTTTTCCAAACGGAGAGGGGGGGGGGGGGGAGGATCATTCCAGTTTCTCGTGTCCATAGGCATTCCGGTCGGGAAGCACAGAAATTGGCCTCCAAACGCTGCCACGAATGCAGCCGTGAACGGAGGGCCACGCAGATGCCCGCGACAGCGCCAGCGGTTTGTCGGCAGTGTTTTCAGCCGAGTTGCAGGCAATTTCTGTTGAAGTAGTGAGAGAAGATATTTCTGATTCATTCTGACGACGGCCCAATAGTAGAAGCTTTGCCTCTGTGCTCCTCGGGTGCGACAGGTATGCACCAATGGCCTCTTACACTGGTGTATTCCTGCGGGGGTCGGCCACGTCCATGTTGAAACAGACTGACTTCGTTCACTGTTTGTCTGGCCACTTGTCGAGCAAACTAACCAGGTAATCACCCATGCTGGCGAGGTGGGTAGGTTGTGTAAGTTGGCTCATTAAGAGCTCCAAAAGCCGCGTCGATTTGCTGTATGAGTCCATACAAGAGCAAACGGCCGGTCTCAAAGGAAACTATGGGTTGTCCACTTAACCCATCGTCGTGCCCTTCATGAGAAGCTTTGTGACGTTTTCAAACATGGATTTGGGTTTCCGCGTCACCACCTCGTACCAAGCAACCCGAGATGTCGGATGACCCGACCAGGGCCTCAAACGAGCTAGCAGCCTCGATGCGGCCCTTTTGCCTCGTTTTCTCCCATCGCTCCGGCGCAGACCAGCTGTTCGTTAGGCCATCTGGAACAGAAATACAGAGGAGGTGAATAGCACTGCAAGTATCCTTTTTTCTGCTTCTAGCAAATGCTTAAAACGTGAATATCCGGTCGACTGGTACAGTTCCCAGTCGAAGAGCTCAAGAGCTCTTGTGCAGCTCGCTTGGTGGAAATCAAAACAGCCGCCGACCATGAATGTGCTGAATTGAATGTTCAACACTTGAAGATATTGAGGTGAAATAAGCTCACCCGTAATTACTGGTATGTTTTAAAGTGCCAAAACTTCTCCAGACAACGTAATTTCACTATTTAGTTAGTATGTGTTATGGGCACGCCCAGCCGACCCGGCGGCACAGCGTGCTGTCCCTGCCGTGTCGCGGCGCATTCCTCTGCCGCGCGATGGAATGCGGCCGGTGGAGCCTACCGCCGCGGGCGCTGACCGCCGTCCCGTGGCGAACCGTACGGGACGCGTGATAGGTGCGTGTATGCAAGCTGACTTTTGAGTGGTAGTCCACCCGAACTAAATGTCATGTCGTGCCTGCCTGGGATAGCAGGGGCAGGACGCCACTGGACTCGGTCCAATACAGATCGCCGCGTCGCTACACGTCTCTCTCTGACCGAGATGAGCTGAACCACTCGACGAAGACATCACAGTATGTTCCTTTAAACGCCATCGTTTGGTTGCGTCATGGAACGTTTTTATGACGTGAGATGCGATGCCAAACTAACCGTATGGAATTCCTGTCTTAAAGGACGGGCTGAATCACTGGTAGTACGTCAACTTCTTGGTAGATGTTGTGCTAGCGGTGCGTTGTTGGCAAACCCCGCATATCGTTTTGTCCGCGTGTTTGGTTCTTTTTCGTAATGATGGGGACAGGCTGCATGCACCAGCCGCGAGTGGGCTGAGAGGCCGCCCGATACCTTGGCATAGTCTGCACAAGTTCGCGGGCATCGAGCTCAGAACCCAGAGGGTGTTAAGTCTATGGGACGCGCAAGGTCGTGAACTACTCTGAATGATCTCCAGCATGGCTGTCTCAGTTCAAAGCCCATGCAAATGTGGAAAACTAGATTCAACCAATCTAAAAGGCCATTCACATTGTATGTTGGTGAAAGCCCTGCGAATCTGGCAAAACAACGTTGGCAACGTCCATAACGGCGACAGATGGTTGTGCATGCCCAACGATTACAACAAATCAATTGAAAACGAAATCCGAGCTCAGCTCAAACACGGGCATAATTCGCCGGTGCTACATCTTCACATATGGCGTGGCCAGCGTTCCATCTCACGCCTGCAGACACTGGCAGAGTGACGAGTTGCACTCCTGACTCTCCTACTTGTTTGTGCGCTGGGTACGGGTGTAGCCTGTGACCTGTGACCTGTGACCTGTGACCCGCAGACCGCGGCTCTGCGGGACCCCGTGACGCAGAGTGGCCGCTCGGTGTAAGCTGCCTCGACTGATCGATAACGCCAGAGCCTCCCCTGAGAGCAGACCAGATGAGGATAATCCAACACGGCTGACAAAATCCCGAACCAAACAGACATGAAGTGGTATGCAATAAATCTAACAAGTCGCTTATGTGGTGGCTTGAAATAAATCTCGCTAGAGAGCGCCAAGCTCGAGATAGAGTGTGAGAGCACTCTGCACTGCAAGAAATGCTCCAAAAAATTATTGTGCATCGTTTACTCACCCAACGTATAAATTGAACATTCCACGTTTGAATACATTGAAGAATGATAAAATATTTGGGCAATTGTCGGCTAAGGCAAAAGCCATCTGATAACGAAGCGATTATCAAATATAGCTACTGTCTCATTTCTTAGTCGAAAAGACTGCTCTAGACAATATAATTTATAGATTTAGTATGTATGCTCCTCAATGCGTCACCGGTCGATAACGTCATAGGTTTGTCAAATCGTTGAGGTACTGCCAAGCTTGCCCCGCAAAATTGCTGGTTACTTGTAGTACTCCGTTGATAGGTGCCAGCACGGACTGTAAGTGTTCGCTGAGCCAAATACAGTTGTGCACTCGTGTTTTAGCCTTTGTCGTGGTGTTAATGAATATTGATCCGTGAGTGTACGATGTTAACTTGTATTCAGATTTTCGATTTAGCGTTGTAAGAGAACGCAGCGTGAATTCGCCTGGACTCGGCCAAAAACCCACTGGCACCTGCGAGTGTCGGGTCCCTGCCGCCGCCTCAGCGGCCGACCCTTGGCCCCCGGCGAGTCGGGAGACCCGCGGTCACGTGACGCCCCCCGGCGCCCAGTCAGATGCAGAGCCCGGAAGACAGCGAGGGCAAGGGCGCGCGCCCCGCACAATCACACTACACCTCCACCTGATTGTAAGCAATCGTGCCACTCTACCAGTCTACGAACACTCATAATCGTCAATGGGATCAGTGGGGACACTGAAGCCGTTACAACTCGACTGGTTGCCGGCGAGCGCGACCGCTCGTCCGCGGCTCCTGCGACTCTCCCTCTGTCTGTGGAGGATTTGGCCGAGGCGGTGGTAGCGCCGCACCGTTGCTGGACACGAACAAGTCATCTTTGCGCAAACCACACTCGTACAATTCATGCTCACTACAGCACAATGACTCAGAATTAGTACTGGCGCTTGACACTTCATCGCGATAGCTCCACGATAGCGATGGGTGCTCAGCTCAGCAGAGTCCGCGACCCACGGGCTTGATGGCACAGCAGGCTGATCTGAACCATCCCCCGTGGACTCATGATTCGACACAATGTTTTTCACCGGCAGCGTGCCTGTGTCGTCCCCAAACTCTTAACCCGCGCCGGGCATTCGGCTCCCGTCTGAGCCTTTCGGCGGGTTCCGGCGCCGCAGGCACCGCACGTGCCAGGGCGTGCCGTCGACCTCAACCACCTGGTCCGGCATGACCCGCGTAACTACGCCCTGGTGCGACACATCGGTACACCGCGTGGCGGCCCCCCGGCGCCGCATCCACACCGCGTCGCCGACGCAAAACGGCGATGAGATTAGATTCCTGCATTAGTGGCGGTGTGGCTTCGGCAGCGCGCTGGCCGGTCGACAGGTCGGTACCGGCTGCGCGGAATACCTGGGCCACCGGTGCGCTCAGCGAGTTAGCACCGTCCCGAAGACTCACATTGTAGCGATGCACCGCTTTCACTGACGGAGCCGTTGGCGGGCCACCATCACCTTTATAGTTCGGTGGTGGCGCTTCCACGATTCCGTTGCCGCCGGCTTCGTGCGGCGCGCGAAACGGCAACCGAACCCCTACACTTCGCGGCGAATGCAGCCATTCGCCGGCTCCGGAATTCAGTGGCATTGTCCCAGCATAAGCTCAGCCGGCGCGCCGCATTCTAGGAACACACGATGCAGATGAATCCGTCACTTCCGCCGCGTCGGACCGTCGCAGTGCGCTCCAAATGCTGTACCGGGACGGCCCGCAGTCTACGATCGTGAGGTAGAGGCGGTCTTCGCAATGGATCACGTCGATGGCGAGTCGGGTCCATGTTGTCGGGACGCCGAGTGAGCCGGACCGTCAGCGAGTCGGCGCCGGGTCAAGCGAACGGCACGCATCGCACTGGCTGACGACGGCTCGCACGTAGGCCCGTTAGACGTGTCCGCCGAGGTCCCGTCTGGCATACCACAGGGACCTGGCGGATCCCCTGGTACCCTGTCCACTCGTGTATGCTTTTAATCCGGGCACGAACGTCGCTTGCCGTGGGCTCGTGAGCGGCTTATTGGTCCTGCCGGGGGCGCCGCGACTTCCTCAGGCCCGATAGTCGCGGAGACCGAAGTCGCATCTTGTGGGGGTGCCGTGAATCATTTTGACGCGGCGGCTGCTGCGGCTGAAGTCACATCTCGAGGCTCTGCTCGCAGCCAGGTCTGGGAACTCGGGTGAGCGCGGCGGCAGGATTGTCTTGTGACCACACCAGCCGGAGGGTCACCGAGAGCTGGGACTCGTCGACCAACTGTCGCATGAGGCCAATCCTGCGTCTGATCAGCATCTCCTCCTGCACCTTTGTTCTGAGACAAGAGCGTCCGCTCAAGGCGTCACTCAACCACTTGAACACTGTGGCCGAGTCCGTGCGTAAGCTGAAGCTGTTAACGCTCCATGCCAGGGCCATGTTCACGCCACTCATCGCGGCGTCCAACTCGGCCATTTTGATGTGGTCCGCCGCCTTGGATTCTGGCCGGAGCCACGTGGCCTCCTCGAGAACGCCGCCCTCCGCATCCTCCAGGACTACCCCGCTCGCGATGGCGCTCGCGTCAGTCCACGCCACGAGCTCCCGCCGACCAATCGCCACGGCCCACGAGCAGGGTCAGCCGCCCTCACCCGCGTTGCGGCCTCCTGCATGTGCGCACGCAACGCATCATCCGACACTGGGTCGTCCCACCCGATCGTCAGGCCGTTCACTCGCCTCTTTAGCCAGGCAGCTGCTGGCCGCAACCATCCCGCCATGGGGAGGTGCGCCACCAACTGCCCGCACCACGCAAACACTGCACGCCAGGTGAGCTCGGTCGGTGGTGGAGGCATCTCATTGTCTCGCCACCACGGCAGCTCATCATCCCGACCCTCCACTCAAAGGCCGAGCATTCTCGCTCCGTATTCGACCCGCCCCGGCGGCTTGCAGGTCAGCCCGTACCTCGCAAAGTGTTCCAACACTTTGTCGGCGCTGACCACGTCTTCGTCGACTATCATGTCGTCCACATAGGCGAGCACTCCCCAGCTGATCGTCTCGTTCTCACGCAACACCGCCTGAACAACGGCCTTCATACTCAACGGCGCCACATTGATGCCGAATCCGAGCCGCGTGAGCTGTAGGTGCGGTTTTTGACCTGCAACGTCTAATACGGGCACATCCGGCGCCCTAGACGCAGCTGCAAGTATGCTTTTCGCAGGTCGACCACAGCCAACCGGGCACCATGCTGGCGCCAGCGGCGCAACTGCTCGGCGCTCACGTCGGTATCCGCGGTGTGCGCGGTCACATGCCGGTTGAGTTCGCGGTAGTCAGACACCGACCTGACCTTCCCCTTGTGCGGCTGTTGAACTGCCATCAAGGGAATCAGGCCCCGAGCGGACCCGTCCTCTTGCTCGTCATAGGACCGGAGTCATCCGTTCGCCACACACTCAGTCAACTTGCGCTCGTAGGCCTTTCATGCTTCAGCCGGCACAGCGTACTCACTCACGGTGCTCCCCAGACGTTCGAGACCACGTCCGTGCGCCCACTTCCACGCCACACTCCAGTGAGCGCCGTTGAACCGAGCCGTGAAATCCGCCGCTTCCAACGCCAGTGAGCTTCGCGTGCCGCTGCTCGGCGCCGCCGCGCCGCATGCCGGCTTGTCACTTGCCGACTCCGGCACCTCCTGCGTTGCCGCACCCAGCTGCACGTCAGTCAGGGAACAAACGCTGATGCCTCCTAACGCGGTGATGCCGGGCATGCCGATCAGCACGTCCAAGCCTAATGGACGACCCGGGACCACCAGCGCCGCGAGCGTTACTCGCTTGCCTCTGTAGTCGAACGTCACCTGGGCGGTGCCCACGCATCGCAACACTCTAGGCCAGGATGAAAACATTCGTCCTGGCCGTCAAGGTCACCTGTCCTGTAGGGTGGCAAAGTTTGAATGACGTTTCCATGACGTCATTCACGCCTGAATTGTCTTGAAGTAGTCTGGCATGAGATAGGCTGCATATTTTTCAAGCATGTAGTTCAGAAACCAGAGGGCTTTAAGTCTTAAGAAGGCCGGGGCTTTGGACTGCGCGGAACGATTTTCAAAATTGTTATTTCAGCACAAAACCCACACAAATGTGGAACACTGCCTTTAGAAGCAAGGATCTTTTATTGAAAGTACTGTAGCAAGCATCAGATACGATGAATTAAGCTCACTTCTGGCCATTGTTATACATTTAGGTGAAAAGGACTGCTCTAGACAGCGCAATTTCTCTTTTGAGTAAATGTGCTTCTCATTACGTCATTGTTTGCGTCATGGAATGTTTGTATGACGTTGAGGTACTGCCAAACTAGTCGTACGAAATTGCAACCCGAGCACTCACTTGCAGTGCTAGGTCACCTCAGCCTCCCAAGAGATGGTCGTCGCGATGCAGGAGGTGTTTGCTGAACCGAACACCGCTATGCGCTTTCGGGTTTTGGCCCTGTAACTTGGTGCTCTTGCCTACTTGTCCGTGCGTTTAAGGTGCTTGGTTATATTCACATTCTTCGTTATAGAGCTTCTCTTAAGTTATTCGATTACCAGTCTCAT
Organism: Pollicipes pollicipes; assembly: GCF_011947565.3. Classification (NCBI taxonomy): domain Eukaryota; kingdom Metazoa; phylum Arthropoda; class Thecostraca; order Pollicipedomorpha; family Pollicipedidae; genus Pollicipes; species Pollicipes pollicipes. The sequence goes on along the minus strand of NW_023597054.1, from coordinate 58,425,122 downwards.
TTTCGTCAGTACCAGCACCGATGTCCAACTCCTTATATTATGTGGCACGAAACGTGATGCGTGATTACAGCCTTCACGTGCATTATGCCCGGAAATCGTGCTCCCGAGTGCCAGCTGTGAGCGGGTGGACGATTATATTCTTCTTGGCATTTAACGCCGCAGTGTCAACGGGGTGGCAGGTGTTGAATGACGTTTCTATGACATCATGCATGCCCGAATGGCCTTGAAAGTCTGCACACAATAGTTATCGCATCTTTGCAAGCGTGTCGCTCAGAAACTGAAGCGTGTTAGGTCATAAGAAGGGTGGAACTGTGATCCGCACAGAATGATCTTGAAAATGACTATTTTAGTCGAAATCCCATACAAATGTGGAACACTCCCGTCAACCACTCTCTGCCGGGTAAACTTTTCGGTATCCTCAGGCGAATGATCCGTTGGAAGTGGTTTTCTCTCTGTCAGATAGTAACGTGACGGGTCAGTTTTCATCGACCCTGCATGCCATGGTCAGCTTCCGCACACAATCTGTAAGTTACTCTGACATATTGTCAAAAAGGCTCTGAGTGCTTGCAGGTACTCAGCTATTTCGCTTTCCCGACCCAATGTTTCGTCAGACTAGCAGTCCAGCGGAACGGCCACTGGACTCAGCTGGAACCTATTATTCTGGCTGTAATCACTTATCCTGTCGGCGAAGTCTGTGAAGAAACCGTGGCTAGGATTGTTCGATGCTGCGAGCAGAAAAGTGACAAGAAACAGCCGTAGCAGTTGCCCAACGTCGGCTTCGATACCACCGACCGCGCCGTTCTTATCGATCAGTCGAGGGAGTTTATAACTGAGGGGCCACTCTGCGTCACGAGGCCCCGCAGAGCCGCCGTCTGCAGGTCATACGCCACACCCGTACTCAGTGCACAAACCAGCAGAAGACTCAGGAGTGCAGCTCGTCGCGCAGGCGGCGTCTGCAGTGGTGAGACGGAGCGTAAGCGAAATCATATGCCAACAATGCAACACCGGCGAAACATGCCAAAGTTCGAATCAAACCAGGGCTTCGTTTTCATTCGATGTATTGTCATTTCGGCGCAGGCACAACTAGCGCTGGTCGTTATTAACGTAACCGGCGTCGCCTTGGCGGATTCGCATAGTTGTCAATTATGAACCATGTGTGATTGGCCTCATGGCTTGTTAATGCATTCAGATTTGACGACTGTCCCGTTTTTGATGCTACGGTTGTTACAACTGGTGGCTGCTGGCGGCTCGGACGCACAACGACTGCGAAGCCGGTTGACTATGACCATCGATTTGTGTTCACGCTTATGCGAGACCACTGCTTGAAGGCTTTGAGGTGTTCTAAAATAATCAATCTTAGCTCACATGCTTTCTATCACGCTTTTCTATCCATTTAGGTAGCTTAAGCAAAGTCCCTTTCGTACATCCAATTTTTCTTTTTAGAGAACTCAAAACGCGTGCCAGCCAGTAGATGAAGTGAATCATACATGTGATTTTTCCTCCATAGAGCAACCGGACAAAAAGAATCGTCAGCATATGTTAGGTGTCTGATCAAGCAGCTGTTGTAGCATTTGTACGGTACAGACGCCTCCAAAGCCACTCCCATGAAGTAAGCCTAAGAGTGTTCCGTTCTAGCGCGATAAAACCGGTCTGCAGGCTTGATCAGCCGGTAACTACATTGGTGCTTTGGTTGCCCTTGTTCTCAGAAGATGACGGCACGAGTGGGTGTCTGAAAATGACTGCGGGAAGCGTGAATAAATACGTAGGGCTTCTGTGATAATCCAACAGAAATAACGGCTCTGGCCAAAACAGCATATAGCGATCTTAACTCTCGCATTATCTCGCCTCGCTTCGCCTTTTCACGTCAGCATTATGAGGAAAGGCGTCATGTCCCTCTAAGTTCTCGAAAACTATGCAGACTACATTTGTGCCGAGACGGCATTGGAAAACCCTCGTCAAACTGCATCACACAGGTGCACGATCCGGTAAGTAAACAACGGTGAGTGTTATCTTTGGTGACTCAAGCCAAAGTGGTCAAAGTGGTTAAATGACGCCTTATAAACCAGCCTGCTGTCGCTAGAAGTAGGCACGCAGTGAACATGGGGAGCACAGCCCTGAAAAACTCTTGCAAAATTATGTCTCATGTCTCAAATGGATGTCTCAAATAGACAGCGACACATCATGTGACCTCTGATATGCCACGTCGGCTCAAAAGGGTTGACATCTGTTGTACCAGCGCGACTATATTAGTAACTAAACAAGCCACGCCAATGGGAAGAGTGAGTTGGAAACGACTTTACGCCGTCAGAGAACAGGTACCACTAAAATTTAAATCCTATGGCCTTTATCCCGTCATATTTGACCACAAAACGCCAAACTTTGACCTGGCTTTAACTTTTGATGACCTGACATTACAAAGCTGACGAGAACTAATAACATTCTTGGGAGTAGTAAAGGTAAGTTAAGGGGTCTAGAAAACCTTTTTAAGTTAATTTCATGCGAGAAATAAGCGAAAGTTTGTAGCTCTAGAGCAAACTGTCGCTAACATGACCTCAAAAAGGGGTCGTCACGCGTCAGAAACTCTAAATATTCATAAATGTTCAAAATTGACGTAAGTCAGGTGCTCATATTCTTCGCGCCATGCACAAAAGCGTTCAGAATTATTACACAAAACCTCAGGGTCCTCTGAAACCCCAATTTCAGAGTGAGGTTAAATTCTATATTCACACAAACTCAGCTTAAGTGTGTCTACATTTGAGGCTTTAACAAACGACACGCGGAAACGCGCCACAAAAAAACGTCCCCCCAATTTTAACTTCAAGATATTACATATTTAAGTAGGTTTGTTGTGATATAGCGCCTAATAATCTGACATTTATCTCAATCTTTTTTTCTTATCCGGCCAAGTGTGCGTGGTTCAGTCGTGAATCGTGAAGGCTTTCTAGAGCCAACAGCGTCAGACAGCGGGGTGGGCGCGAGCAGGCCCGGAGCAGAGGGCGTTGGGTTCCTTGGTAACAAAACCCCGCGCAGGTACGGTCGCATCCGACTGCCCCAGTGGTATACCACTCGGTACCATACGGCTTTAGGCAAACGGGCGGAGAACGCATCGACACGCTGGCTGGTATGCGCGATTCTCACCAGGGTCTACATTATTTGTGTTCAATTAAACGTTGAACCCCAGTAGAATAGACAAAATTTCCTAAGAGGGTTGTCTTCGAAGAGAAATGATTGTTGATCGCACGCCTGCTTATGCAAGAGCTGTTTGCTCCGCTGTCTGGCGTAGGGACAAAAACAAACATCCATCTACATGAGAGTCAGACCGTTGGCAGGCTGGTCGTACCGGGTCTACGGAAAATTTTCATATCAGGCGGCGTCGCCTAAGACCTGGGCAGACACGTAATAATCTTTTGGTTGCGGCATTATTATGCTAATAGCTTGCGCTCTGAAGTTATTTAAGCACCAATGGTCCCAATATTTACAGATGCATGAAGCTGGAGACACGTCCCGTCATTGCATCGTCGCCGGGCTAGACCAATTTTTCCCAGTGTTTCCGTCCGGGGCGACTGGGCTGGGAAGCACCGCTGAGCATTTGAGCCACAATTGAACTAAAACTGCGAGCTTAACGGAAAAGAATGACTAAATGCCCACGAAATCGTGCATTAAGCCCGGTCCCTCCAGACCAGGCAGTGTGTGACCTAGGACAGCCTCAGCACCTGGTAATACAAAATAACTAAATGCTCCCTTTAACAACAGAAGCGCCACTCTTGTCGCAGAGCACGAGCCTTGGGTTCAGATGAAATATAAAACTTTTGTCTGGGAAACCAGTGGGGCACATAATTGTCAAGTGCACGCTCTTTCCACGCGCCTCTCACGGAACAGGCGCTTGTCAGTAAGTGCGGGGCTCCCGCCGTCGGGGGGAGGGGGGGGGGGGGGGGGGGTCATGACAAAATGAGCGCCCGAGCAACGTTTGATTTCCCATTGGGCGCGGTGTTTCGTCTTGTTGTACAATGCCACGAGTGATGTGCAGACAGACTCTTTTCGTTTGATGCTTGCCAGGAGATACAACCATTTTACGGTGCGTATTGGGACGGAGCCCGGGCCGAGGTTTCGCTGCCTTTTAAGATATTTCGCGTGACCCGCAAGGTTATCAGCCAAGCGACACCTGTCAGTTCAACAATTCCTAAGCAATCGACCAATGTTGTCGATTGCCGTTTAAATTGTTCTGACGCAGCGATCAGATCATGAAACACGATGGGGTGTTGCTCTACCCACCCGCACACACGTTCACGCGGGCGGCGAAATGCCTCACGCTCCGCTGGTTTAAGCCGATGAGTCAACAGGCCGTCTCTGAGCCAGCATGTGTATCTGAAGGGGTAGCGAGTGGGCCGCACTTCTACCCCGCCACCAGCAGAGGTAAAAAAAACGTCCACTCGATCACGAGCATGGGAGACTCATATCAATGCTTACATGGAGATGGAGACATGGAAGACTCATATCAATGTTTACCCCTCATGAAATGAGACTGAAACCTTTCCATTGTTTAATGTCTTACCTGACATATGCTTTCACGAAATGCTCGTCGCGCTGAGATTACGACGATTACAATACTGAAAGAGGGAACCATGTTTTAGTGGCGTGAACCTTCTTCAGCACTGCCAGTGTGTGGAGACAGCTTGTAGGCGATTCGTGGGCACACACCACTGTCTCTCATTTTGAGAACAGTCGGTTTAGTTCAGTTTTCAATATGCTCCCTATCCTTACTGCGCTGATTGATCAGTGTACAAATTTGACCGCTTTATTTAGTCATAAACTCATCATATTAGCCCTATATGACGCCACAAACTGTCAAGCCGAGTATAGCATCCGTTTCGTTGATTAGAGGGGTCAAATAAGTAATTCAGTTGATTGATGTAACTTTACATGTATTCGTAATAGCAAAAACCAGTATGGTACAGAAATGCCGATTTACAAACTGCTGACACCATGGTTATCTTTGTGCATGACTTCATTCATGTTAGAGTGGCGTAGTTTGCATTGAAATGCGCCATTGGGGCATTGCACATTGCCAGTCATCTGGGTTCGTGTCCCGGTATCGGTGCGTGTGTTTGCAAGAGGGATTGTAAGGAGCTGGTGGGCGAAAGAAACTTTGGACCTAGCATCCGGTGGGTGAGAGGTGTGAGTTCTAAGTGGAAGCCAGCTGCCTACATACCGTGGTCGAGGCATGTAGATAGTGCATACCCAATTTTTCATGGGTGCCTGTCCAGCAATATGTGTGGCGGGTATAGCTGAGAATGCGGCGTGAGACTGACCATTTAAATTTTGAACATTTGTCTTTTCATTAGATGAAGATGCTTTGTTCACTGCAATGCACAGTTTTATTTTAGGTGAAAGGTAATAGAATCTGGCCAGATTTGACAATATTTTGTTAGCACAGCACCTGAGCGAAATTCCATCGCTGGGGTGCCTTATGTACCTTTTGGGGATATAACCAGCATGTGAAGTCAAAATGTTTTAAGTGCAGTGATATTAATTTAGGCTGGTTGATGCACCCCAATGACGTTTTTGGCATGATTTGCTAGTTGGGAAAACCCGATATCAGAAACCTAGAGCTTTTTCAAATCACGGTGTCTTCCAGTATACGTCTGGCATATTCACGTGTGCATGTTCCAAAATAACCCTGAAAATGCTTTGAAAAGTGAACTGATAATGCTAATTTCAGGAGTTGATCTCGTGCTCAAGCTTCAGGAAATGTTGTGGATGTGTTCCAAGTGTTCCAAATTTTGTGATAGATCATATATTGTTTGATCATGATGCATGCTAGGTAAAGTAGAACACTAAATTGGGGACAGAACCTACATATTTGCTGCAAGATTCAGGATGAATTCAAGCTTAATATCTCGGTGACATTTTTGCCCCAGCTGGTTAGCTGGTTGACTACTTGAAAGCAATTCCACTAGGTAGATTGAGTTGGCATTCTTTGGAAAGCAAGCTGTATGTGTGGTTACGTTATGTTTTGATTCATGCCAGTAATGCATTCTTTGGTAAGATTTTTAAAAGATTTTTAAAACAAGATCACGATACGGATTCCTAGGACACGCAATATAATTATACTATAGAAGCATTATGTTTATGAGGAACACGGTTTGCCACGCCCACTTTTCCGGTGGCATAAATAACTGGAAATTATTGAGTTATATTTAAATGTAAAAACAAGGTGCACAGTCTAAATCTGGCTTCTTTTTCTGGCTGCAAATCATGTGAACTGTCGCCTTGATAGAGAAGGGGTAATTCAACCTCCGAATGTTTTTGAAGATGCCTCTCTGGTATGTTTAACAGTGACCCAAATTTTCCGTAGTCTATGAGGCATCCCTTGCGCGTGTTTTGACAACAGAAACGTGTTTTTAGCTTTCCTGGTTTCGGAACATTAACAGTTTTTGAGGAACAATGCGCGGCGATCCACGGTCAACGCGGGAGATATATCACAAATGCATGCTCAAAACACTTGAAAATATACATAATTGTACTCAAAATATCACAAGAAGCTCACCTGTCTAAGCTTTCCGTTGCCACAGGCGACAGCCTTGTAGGCATGATGTAAAGCTGAGAAGTGTGATTTTCCGGAAAATTTGATATTTGATCAATCATAATGTGGCCATTTATTCAACTAACAACATGAAAGCTGGTAGGGATCTCGAGCTCTCGTCATGCATTAATTTAATGGTGTCTTCCGCTGAGCTCTGCCTTTATTGGTCCGGAAGCAGCAGGGGTGGGCTAATCCCCTCATCTATGTGTCCGCGTTATGAAAAACGGCGAATGGGGGCGAGGGTCTAGGAGACAGAGCAGGCCATTTGTATTTTGTGGGAGACAGGCGTAAGGTTTTTGCCTCTTGCCACCAGGGGGATGTTTTGCTAACCGCGAACACACGTTCAGCGATGTAGTTTCGTTTTAATTTAGAAGAGCCTGAGCTTACCACTTTCAATTTTGCCGGAAGCTATCCTCAAACTTAAAGGAAGGAAGTAAATTTAATCCGTGGAGACTTCGTGTAAATGTAGGTAGCTTTAACCATTTGCATTTGGCTCTGTCACTCCCCCGTTGGCTAAGTTAGCTTAACTACACCCCTGCGCCTATCGGCCTTTCTCTCCCTCTTTGTTACATCAGCATCCGACAACAAGGTCTCGGATGTATGTGAATGGTAGCCGATTCCGCTGGTCATTTTGCCTGAACAGACATTGTATTTAGTTTTGGCTTGGAAAGCATCCCATGCGATTCCAAAGCCTTTTAAGGAGTAAATAAATTCCTTATCGGCTAACCAATCTGGGCCATGTAGCATTGCATGCATTCATCATGGAGATTAGAAATTGGTAAAAACAAAAAGTACAACCGTATTCCCAATGCCAGACTCAACTTCGCAATCATCGTCACAATCGTGCATTCGATTTGATGACACAGATGATGCAGAGATGTAACAACTTCAGTGTTGGCTAAAACCATACTTAAATAATTGATGTTGATTTACAGCTTCTTGCTGCTGCCCAAATATGAAACAGGATGAGCTATGTAGACCCGGAACAAAAATAAGGCTTGTTTGTATGAGGTGTGAAATATATGACCTGATAATTTCATATCTTTGTAGGCCTCTTACGCCGCCTTGTTTTAGCATTGGCATTATTTTAAGGTTGAGCGGGGCCTGCGCGGGCTTTTGACGGCCTAAGCGGGCTTTACTGAGGAAACTTTGGTTGCTGGTCAAAGTAGCTTTCAAAATTTGTGCGCGAGGCTAGTGTGGATTTGCCTAATTAAAATAGTGGCAGCTCTACAACCTTTACGACCTTCCTTCACTGCTCCTGTCACGACCCCTCCCCCTACCATTACTCCCCCAACCCCGCCCCTCTCCGAAAGACGCTGGCGGAATGACAACGGGGTTCCGTTGTCGTTCCGGGAAACGTGATCTCCAGTCGCGCCGGTCGCTCGTGGCGACTCGATTCCGGTAACAGCTGTGAGGAACTTTCGCAGTCTGGCAGCTGAGTTTCAGAAGGCCTCAGTATTAATCAGCGGTCATGTCACGAAGACCTATTCGTCTCATGGATTAAGCTATTGCTGCTTTATTCGAAGAGAGTGATGGCCAAAATGCGGCCGTGGTCATTCCGCCGTCTGATAGTGGTGATTCCGCCGTCTGATAGTGGGGATCCTTGCCATTCATCCCCCAGAGGCCGGTTCATCGAGAGGAAGGAAAGACCAGCAGTCTGTTGGTAAGATGTCAAGCGAGACTTTTCCGTAATGGAGCCAGCGGCCAAACGTTGCGACGATGGAATGGGGTGTAAGTGGCACCTCCACATGTCACTCATGCAGTTGGGGCATAACCAGAGTCTTGGTCACGAAGGGTGGGTGGGGTTGGGGGTGAGCTTCCAAAAATCCCCTTGATGGTGAAAGCCCTCCCAAAAATGTCCTTGGATTTGGCTCAATTGTATTTGAGGGGCACAATGTTCTTCGTTTTGGTTCCCTCCTTATGTTTTAAACGTAAACAAAAGTCAAAAGTCACTGGGAAATGCGATTCTCTTTACATTTCAAAGCCAAAAAAAAAACTGCAGGAACCAGACGTGAAAGGATTACATGGAGTAAACTGCCGGCACTATTAATTTTACAATGACCCTGCAGACTTTTTCTAAAACGATATCGCTCAGGGGCTTCGACGGAATTCGGGTTCGGCAAAAATACATCGAGGACCCCGTGGACGCACATTTGAGATCGAAATGGTTCACTGACACGGAGCCGTCTATGTGGTGTTGCTGGTCTCTGGCCGAAATAAAAGCCTGCATCGTTCCAGTGGTCCCAAGTCGGTGCAAGAGGTGCCCTCTGTGCCCCTGACTGACATCCGCGATCACAGTCCTACGGACGGGAGTCCCTAATGCGACCTATGGCCAGCCCTACGCAGCCTTCCAATCGGGGCCTTGATCTTTGGTCCCAAGGATCCTGGGGGTTCATTCGGGCCCAACTTTGGACCTGCTTGAAGACAATCCCTAGCCAACCTTGGGCCATTCGCCGACAAAGGACTCCTCTCCTGTCAATCACTGGGAGCTCCCTGACTGACGCAGGACCTCTAATTGTTTCAGAAACGCCAACCAGCGCAAATCACGGGTCCCAGCCCTGGCCGTGCTCGGGAAAAGGGCTTCCAGACCCCGACCGACACGGCATCAACTGTTTGGTACTGGTGATGGCTGGCGGAGTCGACTCAGGGGACCCCCCAATCGGCGCAAAGAGCCCTCTGATTGGCATTTGAGGGCTCGGCAGCGCGGGACGAGACCACTTATAGATTATTGTCCGTCACGGCCCCTTAGTAGGAGCCCCCGCGCCACTGGTTCAGTGTATGCTGCTGAAGCGGAGACTCAGACACGCGCAGGTCTGGATGCGTTCAGCAAAAGCCAACATTTCTCGCTTTGGCAAAGTTCCAGCACTGCTTACTCATGCACTAATTCGGCGACATCGGCCATAAGTCAGCGGGCACGTGTTGCCCTATGACAGCCGCGCTGCCTCCTCGCCGTTCCGTCCGTCCCTGACTGCAACAGTCTCGGCCAATAGCATGTCATGCAGGTACGTGACTGGAGGAGCGGCGGTGTCCTGGTGACAACGGTGACCAAAATACCTTTCGGCGTCTAAGAAGCCGTATGGATGGGCCTCTTGCCACATCCGAGCGCGAGTGGTTCCTAGGCACTGACAGGTGGACGGACTGCCATTGTTTACGATGACCAATCAGACATTTTGTGTTTCGTCCCAAGGGAATGATGGTGTCGCCAAAGAGGTGGTGTCGCCAGTGGCACAAGTGGGCGAATTCGGCCGTTACTTGGACGCCGTCGGCCCTATCGACGCTGAGCTGACAGTGAATGCCTCTTCCCTGCTCACAGCCCACGCCAAAGCTCCTCGGGGTGACGTCACTACTGCGACCGCGAGTGGCGTCTAGCGCGGAGGGCGGTGGGAAAACACGCGCTATTGGCATCGCGAGTTCAAGAGTTTTTGAAACACTCCAGTCGATGAACTATACTGAGGTGTGATGCTAGATAAAAACTGCTTTCATATCTGGGGTTCACTTGACAGAGGAATGCTTAATTTACTGTCAGGAGGGCGACTTCTATAAACTTGTCTTTCCAGCTAATAAGGTGCAATTTTCGGTGAAATTCCAAGCGACCACACGGCATTGTTCCGCTTACTAACAACTTTTTTCGGCATTGGCGGTGCAAGATGAAGTCTGGTGTTTATTACGAACCCGGGTGTTTTAGAGGCCGGGTGGAGTATACTGCCAGGAACCTAAAGCGCAGAGATGGTTCCTGTGTGTCGCGTCGCGCAGCGGCGGTCGGTGCGCGGCACCAGCTGATGGGACGGTGTGCGTGTGTGCGGCACCAGTCGTTCAGCGCACGCCAATAGGCGATGGCGGCGCGCGGCACGGGAGCGACGACGCTCGGCAATCGATGATGGCTCGCACATGGCAACAGAGGATAACCAGCGCACATCACCGACAGAATAGATCGAGCAGTGTAACGACATACAAAACCGTGTACAGAACGTATCCTTAATGCGAGCAGTGCTAGGCCACCTAAGACGACCCAACATCCCATTTGACCAAGGCTCCCGTCTTGTTACGCAGATTCACTTGCGTTTACCAGTGCCGGTAGAGCTCTGTTCTTGTTCGTCTCTCGTTGAACTTCGTTCTTTTCATGTAGATGGAACAGTAGCGATAGCCTTATTCCTCGCAGAAAAGTCAGGAGAATTGAGATGTGGTTGGGATGATATTTCAGCGACATGCCTTTATCGAAACAATAGCAGAAAGGATTGCCTCGCTAATGCACTGAACGACTTCATTCTATTCCACTGTCACTTTTTAGCGGTTAAAAACATGAAATATACAAAACAATAGAACGAAATCTCCACCTGTCCCTCAATGGTCAGTGGGAAAAAGCTTTGACACCAGCGGCAGGATAAACATAACAAAGCAGAGACCTTAGGCACAAACTATACCAAAGAAGCTCATCGAGCGGGCGGCGGGTTGCGTTATCGAATAAGCCTACCAAACGACATAAACACAAATATATTTTAAGCTATTTTGTGGATGAGAAACTGCAACTTTCTGCGGCTGTTAGCCACGCACAGTCTGCCTTGAGAAGTGCACGCTGTAAAAAAAGTAAAACGCTTGTTTACCGCGAGAAGCGATCAGACACAAGGCCAGAATTTTCCTCAGGGAATGGGTGTGCTAAAATGCCATGTTTTACGCGAACTCCTGCGAATATGAACCGAATTCCTGCGAAATCACCCTGAATATAGTATAAACTGCTCAGCTCATGGCGTCTGTGCTGTGGAGGGAGGGGGCGGGAGGCTCAATGTCTTCTCCTCTTTGGTAAGTCCTTGATAGCAAGTCTATATGGCACTCATTTGCCTACAACCTGTGGCCCTTAGGGTGCCGGTAGCGTAGTGGTTAACCCGCCCGCGTTACCCACTGCGCGTCTCGGAAACCAAAGGTGCGGGTTCGATTCCTCGCGAGGCCCGCTCTTCCTGCTGGGGTGAGAGGCGGGCAACGCCATATAGCCTCAGCAGCCGGGCGCGTCGTAAAAGCCCAATAACAGCAACGTGTGGTTTTTAGTGACAAAGGCAATCTGCTGTGCGAGGGCGGCCACAACAGATTATTGTGGTTTCTCGGCATGAAAACCATTTTGGAATAGACCAAATATTTTAAAAAGGTGTTTGATTTCGACACCGGTAACACTTATGTAGAGGTGGTCGAAATCCGGGGACAAGTAAAGCTTTGAGATCAGGTTATATCAGCGTTATTGGATCAGCCCTCGCCCCCAACCAATTTTAGAACGTAACAGCCCTGCTCATGTCCCACCATTACACCGTTTTCAGTAAGTCAGGTTCACTCAGCTTAACACAGTGGTAGCTTTCCATTCGAAGTTAGCCTAAAACGCGCAGTTAACTCACTCAATCTCACACAACGCGTTGATAGCAGACACGCGTAGCACAGGACACACCAGCTTGCGAGACCTCATACTGAAATGTAACACAGATGTCATTGCGGGCAGCGGAGTTCTCCACCCTGTTCTCCACCCTGAGTGCTCCACGAACAGATGACATTTCTACCTTTGTCACCACCCATGTTGCCTATCCAACTCCAAAGACATCAACTGAACAAGTATGGGGCTATATAAACAGGGATACTGGAAACTTTCAGTTTCTTGTAAACATTAGCTGGGACAGAGTACACAACCATTACACAGCCATGAGTAACTTTACTTAGAGTGCCCACAGCTGCTGCTGAAGCCATTCCAACTGGGACAGTCAAGACAAGAGACCGCGACAAACCTGTCATCCGACTGATGAACTGACGACCACTGGAGTCGCTGGAGACAGCAAAGAAACCTGACCACACCCATAAACAAACAACTTAGAGCAATCACTTGCAACGTCAAGTCGACAAACTGCCCGCATGTAAGCAAAACTCACGCGAGCATCATCGCATTCTTGTACAGATGTTGGACGGACGCGGACAGATAGTGCCAACACGCTTGGGACCTGGCAGTTCACGGGGGCGCAGCCCATAAACTAGAAGGGTTTAGGTCTTAATAGGGTAGGGTTGTGAACTGCACCGAATTATCCCCAAGATGGCTTTTTCGGTTCGAAACCCCCTGCAAATGTGTAACACTCCCTTCACTGTAGAAGCGCGTTATGGGCGGGCAGAACACCACGACAGTAGCATAGACGGTATTCTACTCTAATTTTACGAAGAAAAGGTACTTTCTTAGCCCCTCTGCGAGACATCGTACCAGTGTCTTTAATCCCGGTTGATGGGGGTACCGCAAAGATCAGTTCTCGGCCCAATTCTCTTCTTAATGTACATAAATAACCTGCCTAAACTAGGCAGTAACATGATTTGCCTGTCTTACGCTGATGATACTGCGATTATTTTCAAAAATAAAAGTATTGTTGAACTTCAAGACAATGTCAAAACGCTTTTGCTTCCAATGACTTCCTGGTTCACAGCTAATTTTCTTTCCCTGAACGTATCAAAAACATTTACACAGCATTGCACTACCGTTTCTTCGCATTTCCAACTAAATGTGCAAATTAATAATTCACTTATTGAAGAAAAAAAGAAATCAAATACCTTGGTGTACTCATTGACAATTCCCTTAAATTTACAAGCCACGTCAATTTTGTTGCAAGCATAGTAAGTAGAAATGTTGGAATAATAAGTAGGGTTAGGTACTTCATTGATAAAACAAAGTCACATCTAATCTATAACACATTGACTGTTCCTTATTTAAATTACTGCTGCTTGTTTTGGGGTATAAATTATGCTTCTCAACTAGATCGGTTAGTAATTTTGCAAAAAAGGTTGTGCGTCTTGTAGAAAATGTGTATCCTCCACACAGCTCAGAGTCAATCTTTAAACGATACACAATTTTGAAACGATCGGATATCGCTAAATCCCAAATGTTAATTGTGATGCACAAATTTGTAACTTCACAGCTCCCTGCATCATTCGATTTAATATACAAGCTGTATGAATCAAGTGACATGGATATGAGGCGAGTAAAACATTTAGACCAACCTTTCTCTAATCGTAATCTTAGACTATTTGCATCTTGTCTTGGCCCTAAGCTGTGGAATAACATTATGATTTCATATTTTCCAAGAATAACTGATATCTCTGTATCAAAAACCGTTGTTAAGAAAATTATTCGCAAGCATTTCGTGAACACATATTAAGGTAACCAGCATATTTGAAGACATTGCAATCCTTTGCGCTGCACATATCCAAGGCACTTCATATTTAACCTCCTTCATGTTCCATAATCACGTTCTGATATAGTTGAAGTCATGCACATGTACCCAAATTCACGGCGCTGGCTCCGGGAGTTCTCCCAGCAACAAGTTCTGCTTAGCTGGGTGGACTCCCTGGACATCCAGCTCAAAACCCAGCACGAAAACGACCAGGTAATTGCCCCATCAAATTTAAAAAGGCATCGAGGACCCCCAACGCCTCGCGTTGAGTGTCTCGACACCGATTAGCGCCCAGTCGCGCGCGCATAACCATTCGCACGTGCTCCAGGTGACTTCTTCTTTTTAAGTGGGATCTCCCGTCCAGCAGAAGAAGGCTTCTGCGGGTTGATTTTCTATTGTAAAAACGCAATAGGCGGTGATAGTAGTTAATAAACAGGCCGTAAGGGTTCACCAGTGCCTGCCATTGAAGATGGGGCAGTCTCTTTAAGGCCGCTTTTCACTGATGCATCGAGCTTACGCCGGATTTATAAATTCGTGTCACGCATCGTCGAGATTCAGGATGAAAAGTGGATGGAGAGAAGGCAAATGAATCATTTGATCTATTAGGATCCAGGAGGTTCAATAAGGCGAGAAGTCCTCTTTCATTTACCATGATGTTGTTGAGTGTTAGTGCGTGCGCTGCATCGTAAGTTGCTGATATGGGTGATGATGTGAGGACAAGCCTCGGGTCACGTTCCAAATCACTCCCGAGGCGCCCGAACCTCGCTCAGCTGACGCCCAGTTATTTTGTGAGCCAGCCGCACCGGGGTCTGCCTTTGCCTGCCACGAGCACTGTGCGAGACTGGAGGCTTGGAGCACAGTTCTTGGCCCTGTCGCATATCTCTATTTCGTTCCTTTCGTTGCCAAGTAATGCTGCTTTGTCTCTGTGATTATGTCTATCAAGTCCAATGTCTTATTGTGTTCTGTACGGAGTGTTTTTTGAGAGGGTAGTATCGGTGCTGAAAAGACTTGTTGCACCAGGTGTCCTCAAAAATGAACAACATTTAATATTTCTGTGCCTCATTTATTTTAACTTAAATTTAAAGCGTACAAACCAATCGAGAGCGTGATGGATGCGAAATTATCTACATGTTCTTATGGAACCATTTCTCAAGTTTGGTGCTGACGAACCACGACCTCTCATTTTTTTCATTTCCGTCCAACACACATGGCGGCGAGCGCCTCGGCGTTTTGGGTCACGCGAGTTAATGGCCAGATGGCACCCCAAGTGACGCAGCAATGATCGGTCGCTTGACTTGACCCAGTGCCTACATGCATTTTGCGTACACAGCACTCTTGAGGTATCCCATACATACAAATTTAGTGGGGGGGGGGGGGGGTAAGATTGAGCGAATGCACCAACCAGGGTAAAATGATAAAACACGGGTTCGAAGTGATCGTGCGGGGCGCAACTATAAGCATATCGCAAAAGGTCAGACCTGGTCCAAAACTTTTCAATGCTGTTGGTTAAAAGATATTATAACTCTTAGCATAACGCGCGTAATTGGTGGATTTTTTCCTGTACTATACGATGCATATTCTGGAAAAACACCAACCTTCGCTATGTTTTGTCTGCAAGAAAGCTGCGCAGGTGTGACAGATGTAACCACTGGTGGGATGAGGAGGCAGGGGAAACGTGCCCCCGATTTAGCTGGTAGGCATTCATGTCCCCACCCTTCATGTTCTCTGCAGAACGTACGGTTTTCTCACCTCCTCAAACCAAGTTCCTTGCCCTAGGCCTACTTTTCGCCTACTAAATTCTTACCTCAACATTGTTTTGTCCCTCCCATCTCAAGTGTAGCTCAAGATAGTCGCTATTATTTGGAGGGAACGTACACATTTGAAGGCATTGAAGCAAGCACTAGATGTCATGAAATAAGTTCACCTATAACTATCGGTGTCCTTATAAATGGAAATAACTGCTTTAGACAACAAAATTTATCTGCCTTATAAACATACCCCTCAATCCGTCATTGTATGACGGGGTCATGGAAAGTTTGTATGGCGTTGAGGTACTGCCAAACTTCGTCTGGTAATTACGCCAAACTGCGTCTCGCTTTACTGTTTTAAAAAGTGCAAATAAACTGCGCTTCTACTAACTTAAGTGCTACTGCTACTGTTACCAAATGAAATGAGCTGTATTTCGGGCCCAGCAAAGGTCTCGGGCTGACCTTGCTGACACGGGCCACTTTTTCAACGTCGGCCCCTAGCTGTCGGCGCAGCCCTGCTCGCTATCCGGACAACACCCGTCCAGCCCGTGAACTTGACCGGAGCGGCACCTTCCCGCACACGCCGAGCACGTATAAAACAGCATGTGGGCGTCACTTCTCAGCATACTTCTTGCCAGAGTTCCAGGTGCAGCTGTCAAACGCTCCAACATGCAAGTCTCAGTGAGTATGGCTTCTGTTCTGGTCGAAATCTTGATGCCGCCAAGAACCATTGCATCGTATATCTCAATGAAAAGGTTGTGGCCATCATGGCAGGAGGTGTCAGAGAAGCTTCTTTTAGGCGGTGACAACGGAACTCCTCAGAAGCTTGGGTGGACAGTTTGGCTGTTTTATTGAAATGTTTTGGGTAGCTCCGGTCCCCTCCGGGCCACCCCCCCCCCCCCCCCACAAACCCTCCCAAGAACTCTGTTTCGGTGAAGCCAAGCGTCATTATGTGCGACCAGGCGTCATAAAGCCAATGAAAGTACCTTAGAACTTAAATAGGTCAATTTAAGAGTTAGCAGTCGAATGTGAAGGCCGTAGAACTAGGCTGTTTAATGCGAAGGCCACTGCTTGAAACAAGCTTCAGAAGCGTGACGTTCAATGTTCAGAAACTACTCTGACCGTGGGGGGTGCAGGGCAGCCGGCGGTTCTCAAGCCCAAAATCATCACCATCATCACAAATTGGGCGGTGGCCGGCTGACCTTTCGCGCTTCAGCATCTTTCCGCGAATTCTCACTGACAGCACCAGAGTTTACAGCCGACAGGATGCTACCCGTGAATCCGCTGATGCATCTGTAGCGACAAGCGCGAGCAGAGACGGCCTCGGCGGCGTTACACTGAGCCTGTTGACATGGACCTCGCAAAGTGAGTCTGTTGACACGAGCTGCGCTCTGCCACAGATTCTGTTGACACTGCTGGCGGCGGCTCACGCGCAGTACACGGTCCCGCTTGTCAACACCCAGCTAGGCTACTCGGCGCCCGTCTACACCACCTACGGCGGCTTGGGCGCCGGTTACGGCTACAACTACGGCTACGCCAACGCCATGCCCATGGCGTACGGCACGGCGGCCGTGCCCGTCTCGATGTCGGCCGTCCCGCTGGCGTACGGCGCGGCTGGCGTGGCCATGCCGGTGGCCAAGGCGGCCGTGCAGTCTCACGCCCAGGACGAGCTCGGTCAGTACAACTACGGCTACGCCACCGGCACGTCCGCTAAGAAGGAGGTGAAGACGGCCGACGGCGTGGTGCGCGGTTCATACAGCTATGTGGACGCTTACGGCCAGCCGCAGCACGTCAAGTACGTCTCAGATGCGCTCGGATTCCGCGTGCAGGCGACCAACCTGCCGGTGGGTCCGGCGGCCGGCGCTGTCCTGGGCTAGGTCAGCGCCGCTGACCCGGCTCAGGGCAGTCGCGACCGCCGGCCGACCGCGGTCTGCCGCCAGACTGTTCTGTTTGTGGGGGTTCGTCGAACAGTAGTATCGCTGATCTAGATAATGAAGTGCTTAGTATGAAATTGCCCATCACAGTGACAGCGTTCATTCTGTTGTCATCTTTCAGTATTTAAAGCTTGGTTTTTGTATTCATGTGTATTGTCATGGGTCGGGCATGTGATATGGTAGTTCTAATAAAATATGGCCTGTGTGCACCCAGCGGGCTGTCCGGTATCTATATTTATTTTCGCGCTGTAGCTACTTCAAGCAATATGGAGGAAGCGACACTTCAGGACATCTGATCCCCACACATTTTGAAAAATTGAACAGGGGTCTGAAAGTATGTGCATACCACCCCTGGCCGGTACATGGTCCTTTGCCACTGCCGAGGACACACGCCACAGTCCGTTGTTATGAGTTAGCACGATACTCTTCTGAATTTCGCCCCCGAGCCGACGCAGTAAGCCTTCACAAACAGGTAGCTTTTGCTCTCTATTTGGAAGTGCGCAATCTAGAGCTTTTAATTCGATTATTTTAAGTAATGAGTACGTTTGTTTTTCTACGTGGGGTCAAACTCGGAACGCAGAATGGTTTTTGTCGTCCTAATGTAGTCGCTTGATTTGTCCGAGAGCAGAGCTAATGGAAGCTAAAGTATGCCACTAATTTATGCAGATTTCATGCGCGATCACCTAAGACCATTATTTACATTTTCGTGACTTCCACCTGACATGATCCTGCACCTATGATCTTCATGTACAACAATATATTAGTATAGTTCTGAAATATATACTTAAAGTGACTCGAACCTGTGCTTAAGGAAGTATTCAACATGGGGAGACGTTAAAGCAAACATTATATATGATTAACTAGACTCACTATTATCTATACTAATAGAATATTGAGCTACTTTTAGCCGGAAAAGACTGCACTACATCAAACAACGTCTCTGTTTCTAAGATGGTAGAGTGCTTGTGCGACGTAGGCGTGGTAAACATTAAAAGGGAACTAAGATGACCTCTTTACAATTATTATATACGTGATACTCGTTACGTAAGTTGTCTTTTTGATAAATTTTCAGTCACAGACTCTGCTCACCGATCGAAAAGTTCAAACATAGGCCGGACACCAGATGTTAGCCTGTGTTCACAGCGGTTTTTTGTCCAGCATACGCGTGATGAAATGGCGCATATTTCCTACACTTCGACCGAACAAATTGCACTAAGTCACGGGCGATAAAAAAACACTGGCCTCGTACAGACAAAGCCTACATTATTCCCCAGGATGAAATATTCACATTTATTAGGGCTTTAGCTTGCGTATGTGGACTTAGTCACAACTTTTGCGTTTGAAGTGATCTTTGTTTTTTGCAGGATTTTACCAACCAAGGGGTTATGAACACGCCGAATTTCATAGCTTTGGTGTGCAGAGATGAAGTGACCTCCAATGGGAGCCTTTTGTTTTTGCGTCTAGGACGTGCCCGTTGAACCGCAGCCGAATGGGTCTCTTTGGTTCACCAACATACGATGCACTGTCACCCTAACTCTCGCCTTTTAAGCACGTTATACAACACACACATCGCCAGACGCCAGGAATTTACCTTTTACCTTTTACCTTAACCTGTAATGCATGCATTACATATTTTTTTACCGGACAGACATACAGATTGTGTGAAAGCCGACCAACCAGATTGCGTTTCAAGGTCTTTTGGTTTTGTCATGCTAGACAACATAAGATAATTTTTTTGATAGCTGATTTGATCTTTACACGCAAAACTTCCTTCACATGGGGAAGCTTAAGACGAACGTCCACATCTTGATCTCGTTGGTGTTAATGGTGTTCCTGCTGATACTGACGACGTTTTTATTGATGTTGATGATGTTTCCTCTCCGGTTGTCTCGCTCGGCGTTCTGTCCAGTCGCTATTGTTGAGTGGCCTGTCGATGAAGGTCACGTGCAAGTTTTTTTGGAGTAGCGATTTTTTTCGAATAGATTTAGTGTGTTTTGACATTAACGGTAATTTGCATCGGCATTTGACGATGTTTTCATGGCACGTCGAAATTCTGAGCGGATGACGGCCTTTTTGTCAACATAAGATGGGCTGATGTGGCATGGATGATGATACGGAAAGGTTAGGCGTGATGAACAGTTCTGTTGAAAATCTGAAGCTTGGATCCACCGTGGCAAGTGCATTCGGGAATTTTAGCTGTCCGGACATATAGGTGTCTTCCAAGGTGACTTTGATGCCGTTATGGATAGAATTTAGGTATCTGATGAAGCCCAGCACCTCATCGTTAGGGCGAGTCCAGACCCCTATGGAATCGTCGATATATTCGGCGTAAAAAGGAGGCTTTAGGATCACGTTGTTGATAGCTTGTTTAAAGTTGTGCATACAGATTTTGCAACGGGCGGTGCACCTTGTTCCCCATGGCAATACCGAGTTGCTGTCTGTAGTGGTTTTCGTGAAATCCGAAGGTGTGATTCCGCTGGTCTAACCTTGCCGGTTTTGGCTACGGTTTAATGAGCACGTTCTATACGCAAAAACAAAACTCCAGAGGCCCCCCCCCCCCATTGGCAATCTTCTTATCTGTCCACCAAATCTATGAGATTCGGCGTAACAAGACCCCTTGGCTATTAAAATTTTGCAAGAAACCAAAGACTATTCCTGTCGCAAAATTTGTGAATCTACCCACATACGCAAACTGAACCCCGCTAGAAAATACAAACATGTCATCCCAGAGAATAATGTAGTGTTTATCTGTACAGAGACAGATATCGCTCGTGACTTATTGTAGTTTGTTCTGTTGAAGTGTGAAAAATGTGTACCGTTTCATCATGAATGGTAGGGTGCCGCCAAACCAGCCTTGTGAATTCCACCATGTAGTCCTTGTAGTCCTTCCACTTGTAGTCCTTAAATCTCCCGAGAGGTGTCCGCTGCGTTACTAGAGGTTTTTCCTGAACATTGTTATGTGCTCGTATGTTGGCCCTTTCTCGTGGTGTTCCTGCACACTTATCTGTGATGTTAAGGTGTTTACTTGTATTCATATACTCTGCTACGGCGCCTTATTTAAGTTGTTCTTTTACAAATATTATTTCTGTAATGTCTTGTAACCATGCCCAATGTCTTGTCTTAGGGAGCACAAACCTGATTCGTGCTGGATTCGGACACAAAGCTCGCGTTGACCCATGCGATGGCCATACACCTGTCTGGCAAGGCCTCAGCAAGTGATTTGCTCATTTCGCAGCTCTCAGCCAAGGAGTCCTTTTTCGCGTCGCCGTTCTCGTCGCTCTTCTGTTAGCACTAGCTCCAAACGCACCTTTTCGCATATATTTCGCTGTTCTCTTCTCGCTCCCCGGTATGGGGAAGCGAAGCAAGCGTAAGGAGGGTGACACTGACACGGACTCGAACTCGGCCTCTGACATCGATAATTCCCTAAATATAGACGACGGGAGTGCCGCTACCCTCGCTTTGGCTACCACTTCACCTGATGACCTTCGCGCGCCCCAGGCCCTTTCCATTGGTTCATGCACTTCCGCCGCGGTGTCTGGACAGCATCCGTCTCCGTCCAACGTCCCCGGTTCCGACCCTCCCTCGTCTTCGACCACCCCGGTGCTTGCTCGCTCTGATGCTGACCCCCGCTCGACAACGACCAGTGTTCGCCCTCGACAGCGACCTCTGGACCAATTCTGAATCCTCTCGGCTCTTACGTTGTTGTTCAGCCTTGCGATGAGAACGTGTCATTTCGGAAGATCAATGTCTGACCGTGGCCGTAGTTGCCTTGGAAAACTCATGGAACGCATGGTTGGAAAGCGCCTTTCCTGGTTGAAAGATCATGATAAATTGCTGTCGAACCAACAATGTGGATTTAGACGCAGCTGTATCACCTGTGACCATAAAATACGCCTAGAAACGGAAATTCGTCTCGCATTCCGTCAAAAAAGCCAAGTCACAGATGTATTCGTAGATATAACTCGCGCTTACGATGTGGTATTCAAACCTGCACTGATTTTCAAACTTTACAAGTTGGGATTTAAGTGGGATTTCTCTCGTGGGATTGGGACCTCGTTGGACTTCTCTCAGGGATACGGCCGTTTCGTGTGAGATGCCGGTCGGCTGTTTCCGGTGTTCATTTCCTATAAAACGGACTCCCGCAAGGGAGCTGTATTTCTCCTATCCTTTTCAACTTGATGTTTGATGATGTATTTGATAAACTTCCTTCTGGCATTTCCTCGTCACTTTTTGCTGATGACAGCGCAATCTGGTGTTCAGATAAAGAATACGATCACTCACTACCACGTCTCCAAAATGCAGTTGACAAAATTCAACAATGGTCAAGACATTATGATTTCCAACTGTCTTTTACAAAATATGCCGTTGTGATTTTCAGTAAAAGGCAACGAGTTACACCGGCGTATTTTCTTAATCTCGACGGTCACTTCGGTCGTATTGTTTTTGTTTCCTTATTCAACTTTCTAGGTATCATTCTTGACCCAAGATTATCGACGCACAAAGATGTCGAACATGTCCGCACCAAATGCATGAAACGTTTAAATTTGTTCAGGTGTATTTCAGGATCAAGAAACGGGGCTGACCGGCATGCGCTATTGTTATTATACAACTATTTGGTTCTCCCGATAATCAAATATAGCTCCGTTGTGTATGCAGGCGGTGGTGAAAATAGCCTAAAAGCCCTAACCGTCATTCAAAATATGTTTTTGCGGCTCACACAGGAAGCACTGAGCGCATCTCCAATTTCTGCACTCGAGGTAGATGCATGCACTATGTTTCTAGCCCTCCGACGTATTGAATACACCTTAAGGTACATCGCAAGGATTCGAAAAAGTCCCAACCATCCAACATTTGCATCTACGCACATATTGCCCCGAATTCATCACACATACATCGGACCGGCAGAACGCCGCTCAGGCATGACAATCGCGTCTCGTGTAATCGTCTTCTGCCAAAGCATATGTTACGTAATACCACATGCTTCCGCGCCTTCAGATTTAATAGAGCCCCCCCCCCCCCTGGCAGTTGGCACCCCAAAAAATTTTGTTCCTTTTTAAAAATCTTAAAAGCTCTTTGGCAGCAACTCACGCACAACAGGAGTTCAACCGCATGGTTGCAAAATATCCAAATTGTCACTTTATTTATACCGACGGTTCCAGGACCGGAAACCGCACCGTGTGCGCAATACAATGTCATACGCATTATTCTCAAAAATGTAGATTACCGGATGGTACATTCGTTTATCTTGCGGAATTATTTGCAATATATATTTCCCTAGTACACATAGAACGTCAAAATCATAGGACCAGGACCATAGTGATTTGCTCCGATTCAGAGAAGCTCTACAGCCTATTATTGACCACGACCTAACTCACAACCTC
Organism: Pollicipes pollicipes; assembly: GCF_011947565.3. NCBI lineage: Eukaryota > Metazoa > Arthropoda > Thecostraca > Pollicipedomorpha > Pollicipedidae > Pollicipes > Pollicipes pollicipes. Next base: position 58,402,295 of record NW_023597054.1, on the reverse strand, counting down.
TTTGGCAGTATCACAAACCTGCGTCATTATACACATAGGGCATACACATAATTTGTTTGTGGATTCCAGGCCATAGAGGTATTGTAGGGAATAAGCGGACCGACCAATTGGTCAAGGAGGCCTTGACGGACCCTCATATTACACTCACTCCTGTTGACCATGCCACTATAAAGCATCCAACCGTTGCTTTACAAAACGGCTTTGGCAAAGACGGTGAACAAAAACAAAACAAAAACAAAACAGAACCCAGCTTCATGATATAAAACCGAACATTACACATTGCGTACCAGCAAACCGCACAGAACGTTTTGAGGAGAAGGCGTTGACCAGTCTTCGACTTGGCCACACAAAATCCACTCACAGTCATTTATATTTACAACAGCCTCGTCCTCGTTGTTATCCGTGTGATTGTCCTCTCACAGTCAAACATATTCTTCTCCAATGTGGCGAATACCAACAGCAACGGACTATTCTGCAAACCTAATGCTGTTAACATAACCTGGAATTCTCTTTAAAAAAATATGTTAGCTGATGATCCACATTTGCTTAATTCTTTGTCAAGTTTTCTCAAACGTGCGAATATGCTTCACTTGACATGAACGCTCGTAGATAATTTTTGTTCAAATTTCCCTTTTTCAATACGTGAAATGGTCCAAACAGGCCGAAACTCCCTAAATCCAATAAAAGAAGCATAACACGTGCTTAAAGCATCGCGTTCCGTCCCTCCTATCCTCTATCTCACTTCGCCCTGCATCCTCGCGACACCCCGATTGTCCGGCGCAGGCCACATGCGTCTTTTTTTGCCCCGGCGACCTATAGTCATAGTCGGGCTGGAAGAACTTACTTCCGGCTTAAGGCCAGGCAGTAAGCTACGTTAAGCCGGCTTGTGCTATCGTGCGCAAAGCAAGGGACAGGGATTAGCTACGTTATGTTAAACCGGCTAATGCTGTCCGGTATAAATACAGCAAAAACGCCCTCGATACTGCGTTAAACCGGCTAATGCTGTCCGATATCAATACAACAAAAACGCGCTCGATACTACGTTTAATCGGCTAATTTCGTCCGGTAGCAAATGCAAGGTAAAACACGAGACCCATACACACTCATTGTATCCAACAATCACAATACGTTTGAATGTCGGACGACCACCTCATCGCAGCAAATATTTCCCCTCACGGCAAACGGCGGGCCCCCGGCTCGGCGGTCAAGTCCGCCAGCGACCTGAACCAGGTCGCTCCCCCACTCTGAATGCGGGGAGCGGCCCGATATCACCTTGTCGTGTTGTGCAGTGTAATCCGGGAAAAGTCCTAACTCCAGAAAGCCCGGATTCCTAAACCTATGGGGAAAAACCAGCACGTTTATGCCGAATTGTGCTTGGAAAAAACCTTGTAAATGAAGAAAACCAGCACGTTTTGGCCGCATTGTGCGTGAAAGAAACCTCATGGCAATGAGGAAAACCCGCTCGTTGGCAACTGAGCAGGTGAAAACTTCGCGACATTTACGTTGTTACATGTAATTATCTAAATTGGTTCTGTGTAGGCATTCGAAGAGGAGCGTCAAGAGTTCAGGATGTGTCGCCCAGTATGGCAGGCAGCGTCAATGGGAGTCTGTGTTTGTTTGCGTACTGCACAAGTTTTTCTCGGTAGCGCCTATAGACTGGGCACGCCGGCATGAAATGTGCTATGGTATGTGTCAGTAGTGACAGAGTGGTGGTGGGTTGCGTTCTTTTATGTATGTGTGAGTTAGTTTTGTGTGCCCTATTCGCAGCCCAATGAGAAGGATGTTAAGGCGCGTGTTCTGGTTGCCTTACCTCCAGGGCGAGAGTGTTGGGTTGATGTCGTGCGTATGTTGGCCGCCGTGTTCGTCCCATTCACGCTGTAAAAAGCAGCGATATGTTGAGGATACTGGGCAGGCAAGATGGTTTCAGGCTGGCATGTTGATGCTTTCTTTTGCGGCAGTGTCAGCGAGGTCGTTCCCCTGGATGCCTGCATGGCCCGACACCTAGAGTGACTGTGAAAAACGTGTAACTCCGCTGGTAGTGATGACAGTGTGTAGAGGATTTCGTAAATCAAAGGGTGTGAGGAATTGTGCATAGCTAATATGGCCTGCAGGGAACAGCTGGAATCGGTGCAAATTGCAGTTTGTTTGATGGCATGTTTTCAACGTGCCAAAGTGCCGAAAAGATTGTCACTAATTCTGATGTGTTTACTGTATGGTAATCTGAAAAGTGTTTGGTTTTAGTATAATGATTGCAAATATATGCTGCTCCCGTGCGGCCATTGCTTCGGGAGCCATCAGTATAGATGTACGTGTATGTGTTGTGCTTATTACGAAATTCCGCGAACGGACACTGGGCCTCTGTATTTGTAACAGTGCGTTTTTTTGTGCGCAAATAAGAACCGAATCGTTGCAGGGGTGTCCAGCCAAACGGATGTAGTGGAGGCGTGGGCAGCGTGTGAATGTGTGGCAGTTGGAATAGGCGTTGTGCTTGTGTTATGCGGGCGCTGATTGTGGGGTGCTTGCTGCGTTGCGAAGTGCGCGCCGTTAGTGTTTTGAAAGTGGGCTGGGTGGGTCTGGCAGTTGCTCGCGCGTAAAATCTGAGTTCTTGTTTGGGTCGGAGTATGAGTGATGGTATATGTGCATCCGCCAGCAGGCTGGACACCGGGGAGGTACGGAGGGCGCCAGTGACCACGCGGAAGGCGGTGTTCTGGGTCGTTTCCAGAGTACTAATTTTGCTCGAAGAAATGCCATCAAATAGAAAGGCACTGAAGTCTAAGATCGGTCGAACCAAGGCGGTATACAGACGGAACAGGGTGCGCCCATCGGCTCGCCACTCTCGCCCGGCTCTCCTCTCTCCTCGTCACCACTCTCGTCGACATTTTAAGATATTAAGCCGTCGGGAGCAGCGCTGTTTTAGGTCGGCAAAATGGGGCGAGAAAGTAAGTCGGTGATCCAGGGTGATCCCGAGATACTGAAATTGGGTGACAAGTGGGATGAGTTGACCATGCAGGTTCAAAGGGGCTCTAGGCGAAACATTTACGTGCTGTCTAGAAAAAATAAGTGCTGCTGATTTTAGCGGTGAAATCTTAAGACCCCACCTGTCACACTATTGGTGGATGTGACTTAGAGCAAGTTGTACGAAGTAATTTGCTCGATCGACACAGGGGTGGGTAAACCACACCGCCAGGTCGTCGGCGAAAAGAGAATGATACAGATGTAGCGAATTTTCATGCAAATAATTAAAAACGTCGTTGATCCTAATTAAAAAGAGCGTCAGCGACACCACCCTTCATTGGAGTAACCCGTGGTCGTGTTTCGCAGGCGCTGACAGCGTGTTCCCGCAGCGAACGGCTAAGATTCGATCTGCTGAGAAATTTTGTAAAAATTTGGCGAGTCGGCCACGACTCCTATCCCGTGCAGTTTAATCAGAATGGTCAGAATGGTCTTATCTACTTTATCAATTGCGGCTTTAAGATCCAAGAATAGTGTAACCGTAACCATTTTTTGTTGAAAAAACATATTGGACTAAATCAACAAGTTGGACGAGGCTGTCTACCGTGGTGCCAGGGCAGAAGCTGTTTTGGTAAGGAGAGATCAGATTGTGGGGATCTAAGTAGGCCCTGATTCGAGCGGTGTTCATTCTTTCAAATAATTTCGATGCGCAGCTTGACAGAGAGATGGGGCGATAGCTCGAAGAATCAGACGGAGGCTTGCGAAGTTTTAGTATCGGGATAAGAGTGCTAGAGCGTCAAGTATCAGGGAACGTTTCAGTAATCCAAATATCGTTAAAGGCAGAGAGAAGATTTGGCAGTCCAGACTCAGACAGATTTCTAAAAAAAGCATAAGCGATCTGGTCTGGGCCGACCGAGGTGTTGCCGCAGTTGCTGAGGGCCAGCCTCAGTTCGTACGGCGTGAAGAGTGCGTTATAGTGTTCGGTATTGTCAGTAGTAAAGTCGAGCGCATGGAGTGTGGTGTTGAGCGAATTCGTGAGCTGCTGGGAGTATTGATCGGACGATGAAACGCGGGCGTAGTATAATGCAAATTGCGTGGCGACCTCAAATGGCACCTCATAGTGCTGGCTGTTGACCATGGGGTGTGGGATTCCCAGCTTTTTTTGCTTGTTGTATTGTTGCTTTATTTTGGTGTCGAGCCTTGCGAACTTCCTGCTCGTGGGCTGTGCAAATACAATTGCGAAAAGCACGCATGGCCCGGCGTCGCAGGGCCACTGCGCGCTGACATCGTTCCACCAGGGTGTGTGTTTGTCCCCGGGTCGACGATGAGTGTGTGGAACAGACGTGTGTGCTGAGGTCAAAAGACTATTAAAAAATTCGGTAAGATTAGGGGCCGATTCAGGGGATGGGGGTGAGCCTCGTTTATATAATTTTGAAATGTAGTCCATTCCGCTTTGCGGCGGTTCCATCGGGGGAGGAAATGGAAATCTACCTGTCCTGAGGGGACCTGTAATTTAGGGTGAATTGGATAGTGGTCACTGAACAGCGGATCTGTTTGTACGTTGTGGATGAAGTGTGGCGCGATGCATAGCGTTGAGAGAGCCAGGTCAATCACAGAGTAACTGACGGCTGCCCCTAGGTGTTGTATGTGTGTAGGTGTTTGACTGTTGGGGTATACGAGGTAATGAGTATCTAGTAGTGTGTGGAGCGTGGTGCCGTGTGGTTGTGTTGATTGGCACCCCCACGTTCGGTGGTGGGCGTTAAAATTGTCCAAGATTGGGCAAGAGGAGGGGATTTGAGAGAAGAGGTCGGAGAGCTGGGCGGCAGTGAGAGAGTTAGCTGGGGATAGATAAAGAGAGATCGCTATCTGCTGTAATATTAAGATTAGCATTAGAGTGCTCTCGATGGTGCAGTAGATGACTGGACACATACAGCGCCGTACCGCCACGGCGAGGTGTCATCTACGTTATCGGTATAGAGGCAATAATTTCGAATATTAAAGTTATAGTTCGTAGAATCAGGGTCATAAAAAGTGTCTTGAACAGCGGCTATCAATGGCCTATGTTTGATGATGCATTCGTTGAAATCGCTCCATTGGGATACTAGGGATCTGGTATTCCATTGGAGTACAAATTCATTAAATTGGGAGTTTATTTATGGGAGGGGAGCGGGGCCGTCTTGCTACCCGTGCAGTGGGGTGGGAGCGCGTTTGAACAGCCCCGGCGCGGGTCTGTTTGGGGGGGGGGGCGGGGGAGAGGGAGGGCTGGCGGGGTTGTGGTCCTCTCTCAGGGGACGGGGAGGTCGTCCGACTAGACCCTGATGGGTCTGCTCCCAGGCTGGTCCGGGGGGGCCAGTCGTGGACGACCCCGGCTCCGACACGGCTCTTGGTCGCGCACGGCGAGAGCCGCTGATCAGCCATGAGCCCTGAGGGGGCGTCAAGGGGTCTCAGGGACGACGGGCCTGGCCTGAGGGACCGGGTAACGAGCCTCAGGGGGCGGGGGCCGGGTGTGGTGGGCCGGGGACCGGACCCCAGGGGCCGGGGACCAGGCCTGACGGGCCAGGGTGCGGGCCATGGGGGCGCCTCTCAATGGGTACCCGTTGCGCGGGACCAGACCCCCGCTCTCCGCTCATCCCCGGAAGGGTGTGGGTCGGGCGTGCGCCTCCGCCGGCGTGGGCCAGGCCCCAGCCTCAAGAGGAGCGGGGAGGGAGCGCTGCTTGTTTGCTTTTGCCTAAGTTGGGCCCGGGGCCCGAGCCACGCCGGGCAGGCGCGTCGGTCCCAGGCCGGGTGGGGGGCCAGTGCAGGTGACGCAGCGCGGCTCCTGGGCCTCGCATTGGAGAGCCGAATGGCGGCCCGCACATGCCCCGCACTTGGGGCGGCGGACGCGGCAGGCGCGCGCGCTGTGGCCGAAGACCTGGCAGTGCGCGCACCGCTGCGGGGCAGGGATCCAGGGGCACAGAGGCACCCGCATGTATCCGCAGAGGAAGTACGGCGGAAGGGCCGTGCCCTGGAAACGCAATCGGAGCAGGGGGTTGGGCCCAAGCTCTGGGCGGCGCGACGGCAGGCGCACCACCTTCGCTACGCCCTGAGCTAGACACTCGCCGAGAATGTTCTCCTCGGACATCTCGGCGGTGGCCGGGGCGTACACGACCGCCTGAACACTGTTCAGGCGGTCTGCCATCACAACCACGACGTCTCGCACCAGGAGGCGGTTCAGCTTTAGAAGCACGGACGCCTGATGGGCGCCGTGGACTTTTATCAAGAGAGCCACGGAGCGGAGGGGTTCGGCCCCCCCCCCCCGACCTCTCCAACGTGGTGCTCTATTTCGCGGCGGATCGGTAACGGGTTAAGCTTGGCGAAATTTTTCCGTCTCTATTTTTTATTAGGACAAAAGATGGCCCACCCGGCAGCTCGGGCGACGGGGTAGCGCAGGCCCCATGGCGAGGGGTGGGTCCCGGATCGTGACACGATGAGGGATAGGGACTCGGGCGGCATGCTTGGTGTTTGGTGTTTTTGGTTTCTTGTGCTTTTGGTAGAAATGAGTGCTTAAGGCGATCAAGTGTGGCTTAAGGCTGATAGAGTGTGGGCTTAAGGCCTGGCAGTGTTGCTGAAGGCTATGTGTGTACTTTACGTATTCGAAGAGACGGCGACACGAAACAGGAAAAAAACAATCGACGATAACTCAACCCTTCACAAGTGTACGAACTCTCAACCTTCTACTAGAACACCTTCCACAAGAAACCAACTCAATCGACGTCAATCTCTTAGCGGAATCAACGACGTAACCCCCCCCCCCCCCCGTGTTAGGCGCTAGACGTAAGAGGCTGTATGCATCTGCCACGAGTGGGCCGAGGGCCCCATGGAAAGTCCGGGTACCCAGCACGCATGCGCGGGCGAAAGCTCGGCGGTTGGCCCCCCAGGTGCATGCAAGTCTGCCCCACCGTTAACCATATTCCTTCATCCCATAGCCCTATAATGATATTTCTGGTCGAAATGGCTCTAATCCAAAACAAAACAAGCTATGGTTCTGTTTTACCTAGCTTGCTCCAACATATGATATATCACCAAGTTTAGACCGCTTGGCACGCGACCGGAAAATTTCCCAAAGCTTGAGCATAAAAGTACTCCTGAACTTAACATTCTCAGTCAGCTTATCAGTGTATTTTCCGAGCTAATTTTCTAATATGCACACTTGACAATATGAAGTAAATATTAGAAGGCACTGTGGTTTGAAACAGCTCTATGTCTCTTTATATATATCAGCTTTGCCTACTTGGACAAACATGGCAAATATCTAATGGAATGTATCAGCCAGCCTGAACTTTCCTAAAAAAGCAGCACTCTCTTGCTTTAGTTGTGGCACTACCCGTCAGACAAGGGGTCTAAAATTGGAAATATCATTGGACATTAGACATCTCAGTTAGGAACCGGAGGATATCGCATGGTAGAGACATTCTACATTCCTGTAGCCTGCCCTGAAATCAGTGGAAGACTGTGTGCCACCTGTAAAATCAAAGGGATAATAATATTTTTCACTGTCAATTGCGACAACAATGAACTAATTCACACCTGACCCGGTATTCACTAGCACTTGAATTGCCTTAAGCATGCGTTTACTCGGGCTATAAGAAATGAACAAGGTCGCCTTGCCTCATATACGCATTGCATGTCACACATGACCTCCCACGGATATCATCAATTACTATTTCTACATAACATGCAGCTCGTGAGAATTTTGACTCCAATTCAAGTTGGCCTGGAATGCGGGTAAAGTGGCGGACAGCACTAATCTATACGCAGAGCAGAAACCTGTTTTGTCTTCTTACGCATCATAGAGTAACCTGATGAGATGAGTTTAAGTTACCCTGGTGGAAGCGACAGTTAGCGCCTGGGTTAGCCTATCTCTTGTTCAGGTGTTCAGAGTCCAGTTCAGTTCAGTTCCGGGCTGACCGGAAGATGCGGGTCGAGTGAAATGAAATTTTGCTGGGATTGTTTGTGAGAAATGCAACTGTAATTGATAATGTTTATGAAGTTCAGGTAGGTAGATGAGGCCATACTGTGTTCGTAAGGTGTGCTACTTTATCACTGTAGCGGGAACTGCAATCTTCTGTTGAATTGTGCTACTTTATCACTGTAGCGGGAACTGCAGTCTAACGTTGAATGGCTCACGGATCCGAATCCAAAGCTGAAGGCATGCTTAGTGGAAATGGAACTGAGGCAACCTTCCTGTGAATGCACTTGGCTGGCACATGCAGGGTGCATACTGCTAAATGTCAGGTTAAGTTCACACCGCATGCTATGTAACTTATGCATCTGGGTCATATGTTCCAGGGAGAATATGCTAGCCCTACAGCTAGGATCTGAGAGAGCTGGTTGATGGCAGGCTACAGGAAACTATTAATCGCTGCACTGCATTTGGTAGGCGCAAAGTACAAGCGTGATACAGTGGGCTATATATATATATATATATATATATATATATATATATATATATATATATATATACAAGGTATTTGAGTCATGAGTCAAATTACTCAACATTAGCAATGAGTCTGCATTGAGTCTTTTCAAAACAAATTGGAGCCATGAGTCATGAGCTGAATCGAATCCCAAAACCTTTGAGTCAGTCCTGAGCCGATCACAAAATTTGAGTAGAACACAAATATGTTTGTAGGCATATACATTTTCAGACTTTTCATTTTGCGCGCCACCCGTCCAGGATCGGTGAGGCTTCCCGCCGGGGCGTGGGGCAGCGACCAAGCCGACCATGTCCTGGAACCCCCCCCCCCCCCCCCAACGAACCAAACATGCCCATTAGATCGAGCGGGGTCTGATAGGTTAATGCGAATCCGCCCGACGCTCCAGCCGATCGGCCCGAAAAAAGCGGCGCCAGTTGTTGACCGGACCTGCAGGGGTGGGTTGGGGTTGCGGGCGGCGCGTGTCGCCCGGTCAGATGGGACAAGCCGCCGTTTCCCCAAACGTCCATAACGGTGGCCTTGTCTTTCGGAATGGATCGTCACGTCAAGACTAATATACGCGAATAGCCAAATCACCGGCGGAACATCTGGCGCGCAGACAATAGCCAAATCACCGGCGGAACATCTGGCGCGCAGACAATAGCCAAATCACCGGCGGAACATCTGGCGCGCAGACAACCAAATCACCGGCGGAACATCTGGCGCGCAGACAATAGCCAAATCACCGGCGGAACATCTGGCGCGCAGACAATAGCCAAATCACCGGCGGAACATCTGGCGCGCAGACAATAGCCAAATCACCGGCGGAACATCTGGCGCGCAGACAATAGCCAAATCACCGGCGGAACATCTGGCGCGCAGACAATAGCCAAATGACCGGCGGAACATCTGGCGCGCAGACATGTTGGACATGAGGATATGTGCCGCTCTGCCCCCAAAACCCCGCCGCGCCGGCCCCGCCGTCACGTCAGCCGACGTCAGACGCGCCTCGCCGCGTGGGAACTGGGCCAGAGTGAGACTCGCAGGGCCCGCTCGAGGCGAGGCGGGAAGAGAGCAGGCGAGCCTCGCACCGTCGCCGGCGACGCCACGCCCGAGATCTGTCCCGGGAGCACGTTGGGGGCCGGGCTCTGGAATCACCACAGGCCGACCCGGCGGCACATTGGACGGAGGGGGCTTTGCGGCAATACTACTGGGCTTTGAGAAACGAGGGCGAGTTGATCCAGTTGGAGGAGCTTCCAGAGGTCGACCGTGGAGGGTCAAGCAAGGGAGCCCCGAGGGTGGAGCTAGAGAGGGCGTCAACCAGGGCCGTCCCCAGGAGAGGCTAGGAGGAGGGTGAAGTCTCTGCGGCCGTCAGTGCCAGGGACAACACGCACGTGTGAGTCCAAAGGCTGTTGTCCCCATCTTTACCGGACCATGGACGGCTGGCGCTCCAAATGTGTCCCTGGACCCCTCTCTACCAGGCGAGCGTGGGTCACGGCCACCTATTGCCTCCGTGTAGTTTAGGAAAGGGGGTGAGGGTGCTCGCCATATGACCTGGACTCTGGCTCGGCCCTGGACTGTTTCGATTTAAGGGGGATGACGTGTCACGCAGTTCGGCGCTGGGGCCGTGTGAAGCGATGAACTGGTGTGCCAATGCACATGAATGATTTTGGTTCGTAAATACAGGTGACGGTCTGCATTTTAAATGGCCTAGCATGAAAGCGAGGCTGGAGGTAATTTGAGCAGGCGGCGAAAGGCCACTCGCGCCTGTCACGCGGTAGCATGGTGTCCGAGGCTGTTGGCGCGCTCTTCGGCGTGACGGCTCGCTCATTTGCCCGCGCCGAGGACATCTTGATTTTGCCGTTGGAGGCGGCCAAATGGAGGCGCAGTGGCTCGTCATTGCCCTCGCCGATCCGAATCGCGGCCTGGCGCGGCGTACTCGTCACGCCGGCTTGTTCCTGCACGTCTACTCTAGCTACGGCGTTAGTCTCTTGACTAGTTGGACGGCTTGTCTTTATTTTGTTCTATTATTTTTTTGTAACGGCTCGGAGCGGCTGGACCCTCATTGAGCCCGTCCAGCGCATTCGCACGACGCCCCGTAACGAGCATGGGTACTCACGCTTTTTCCTGTGTTTTCTTTTGTATTGCTTGGGCAGGCTCGATATGCCGACTGATCTGCGCACGGTGTCCATGCTCGGCTGGCAAGGGCCCCCCTCGTCCTCGAGGGATCCGCTAGCGGACACCGAAGGCTTGGTGTGGGGGAGCACGGCGTCGGGCCTTCTAGAACAGACGGGATCTCCGATTTGTTTTTTGCCAGCGATCGGGAGAGACCATCTGCCGCGGGTGTTGAGGCGTCATGGCGAGATTCGCCGAGCTCACTGCGTCTGGAGAAGCCGTCCGCGACTCCGCGAGACCAGGGGAGGTCACTCGCGAGGCGTCAGCCGGGGTGGCGCACGGAAAGAGGCGCCGAGCGCGCCCGAACAGTGTGGCTCGGATGTTGTCAGGATTGAGGAGTCGGACGACCGCAGTCCTGCTCTTACACAGCTGTCTGCTTGTGGGTAACGCGACTCGAAGACACCGTTTTGCTCCTTTTTTGGACTAAGGGACGATCGACTCGTTTCGTTGTCTCGCACTTGACCTCAGGCGTGACGACATGAAGAGGCATTGGTCACGGTATGACCAAGGACCAGTGAAGACCGCCTGGGATGTCGGATTATGCACGGCGGTGGCTGGGTCTATCCATTAGTGCACAATGCCTCGGGAGAGAACAGGACGCAGCTTGTTCACCTCCGACGTGGTGTACGTCAACCCTTAAGAGTTATCGATGGCGGGATGTTCGTTACGGATAGAGATTGCACCATCACCACTTGTGAAGAGAGCGACAAAGGACCGAGTCGCCGGACAGGCTGGTCAGGCCGAGTCTCAACAGCGCACCGGTCGTGGAGACCGCAAGGCGCAAACGCAGGTCACACCGGGCGCTCGCTGTCTGCCGAGGAGCTCACCGTCCCATCGGGCGCGCTGTCGACCTCCAAGCCTCTGAGGGACGCGCCGTTGGGTGGTGCCTTGCAAAGCTCACTCCGGTAGGCGGGAGGCGAGGGCGCAAAAGTGCCGGAGGCGACGCCTCCGTACTGCACGACGCACTGCCTAAGGCGAGTATGCGGCAGCGGAAAGCTGCGAGCGATGAGCGTGGCCGGAAGAACGGTGGACCGCCCCACCGTTGACGAGGCGCGGGGTAGGCCCGTCCGAATAGGAGCCATCACCCTGAGGGTCAGGCGGGGGAACGAGTCGTCGTTCAGTTCCGGACACCTGATGCGGATCCGGCAGCTGCGGTAGTGCCAAGCTGATAAATTAGCGTGATGCTTTTTTAAGCAGGGCCTGTACGTGGTTTCACAGGGCATTCAAATGCGTCAAATCAATTTCACTCAGCTCAACGAAGGCTCGCGCAGGCGGGCCAACTATAATGACGAGTTCCTGGAAGGGGGGGAGGGGGAAATCCCACCCGTGTGCCAGCCAAGAATGAGCGTGGTGAGATGAGCGCCGGATGCATAAAGTCAGAGTGGATTAGTTAAGGCCGGGGTGGGGGGGGGGGGAGAGCGGGGGGGGGGGGGGGGGGGGGGGCTCCCAGGGCTGCCATCCCAGGGCTGCTATCCAGCGGGCTCTTGCCAATGGCCGGCTGCGTGGGATTCCTGCCAATGCGGGCGCATTATCAATGTATGCGCCCCCGTCTCTGCCACGTTTAAATATTATCATCAGGTAAAGGGCGGAGGTGGGGTACCGCGGCTAAAGTGCACAACCATGCACGGGGAGGCAGCCGTTCTTGAAACCTTACCCTCCCACTCACCGTCCCACCGTCCACCGTCGACATCCCATCGACGGTGGGTCCCATCAACCCAACGTCCACCAACAGCCCGGTCAACCGCTTCATCTGGGCTCTGTGGTTCATGTAAGTGGGTGTTGATGTAGGTTGCCCCTGAATATGAATTAGGCTCCTCAGCATAAATTCGCTCTTGTGAGGAGGCTGGACCGCGGCCGCCGGCGGCGCGCAAATACCCAGCAGCAGCGCAGTGCACGCACCCCACCACAGACCCCCTCCCCCACGCTCAGCGACTAAGGTCAGCGCAAAAGCAATACTGACTGGTGTGGTGCAACCGTCGGTTGATATGGGTTATGACGTCACGGGGTCCTTACTAAAGCTGACGCTTTTGGGTTTGGAATACTCGCACCCGCTCTGAATCCAAATTTGAAAGCCCGCATCTGCCCGGCGAGGCAGGTGTCCCCCAAACAGCCACAGTGGCCCGCTGACCTTGTTTTGCATTCCAGGTACACAGAAGCAACCTTATGATACCATTACTCCCGCAACCCACAATCTCAAGTCTTGTCTCTGGACAGCTGATACTTCCATTCAAACCTAACTAGCAAGTTCAAGCTGACCCACACTCTACGTATATAAAGACCGTCTTGCACGCTCAGGCTCCATGAACAGCTGACGACAAACTTTTGCGCTGATTTCGTCTCTCTCTGCGTGTGTTTTGGAACTTTGCTGGGATCGCCTGGACAACTAGGTGATCGATGTTTATCTGCGACTTTCCCATTGTCTAAATACCTAATCAGTGTGAGCATATAACAAAAACTGATGCTGGGATTGCTACGTAAATTACTTAACTCGCAGATAAGGTCTGAGCTGCAGAAAACTGGGTTGGTTTGCTGCTTTGGATTCCACAGACATGCATCGGAATGTCATTGCAGAACCATGCTTACCATTCAGTCCAGGTATCGCGTGTGTTTGCTGTTTGAACATGTACTGTGTCGTTGCATCCATCACATGCGCCCTAAAGCCATTGAGTGTTTGCATGTGACTTGTGACTTACTTCAAAAATGGCGCGCAAAATCCAGGGGTGTAGTTTTGCAAAAATATTTTTATGCTTGGAGCGTGCTGGGCGAGATTAGATGGATTCTTATTAAGCAGTTGAGGAATGGGGCTGGAGCCCCCTTATTGAATAGGAACCGAAGCCCATGGCAGAATTTTACACTAACGTGGGAATATTTCAGAATAGTTCTTGCTGCTGTGTTGGGGTTTGATTCTCTCAAAATGCATAATTAAGCGATTGCACCCAGATGTAGGTTTGACAGTCATTTAACTATGGTAGTCTACTCTTGGGCTACAGATGTCATGAATTGCGTGTTAATGAAATGACATGCATTATGTAGTTGGAAGAGATTATCACAAAATGCTTCTTTTCTTGTGAAATTTGTGTGCAAAGAGCATTTATTGATAGTTAATTTTGCTGGCTGCTTATTTAATCTATTAAATCAACGGTTGTTTGCTAATTGTGTATAAATTCGAGGGCAATAAAACAAATGGGATAATTTAACATGCCCGATAATACCCGCCAATACCTGCCAATATCCGCAGTGTGGTCAGCACAGACCCCCGCGGAATTTTTCAAAATGTGTGAGAATCAAAAGGCCTGAGGTGTAACATTGTCCATATCGCGCTAAGTAACCACAGTGCGGAGATAAACCAAGATATCGGATAGTCCAGTGGGGACACAGAGGTTATATTTTATTAGATTCACCTTGTTATATGGATGACTCATGATTCACCAACTGACTCACCGTGCAATACACATGCATACCAAACTGAAATAATAAATACTGAAACAAAACAGCAGAGGGAACGCTGCCATTGTAGTAGGAATTTTAATGCTAGGCACTTCATTATGTAGATCAGCGATGCCACCGTCCGACAGACGCTAGCGAACAGAACAGTCCGGCGGCAGGCCGCGGTCGGCCGGCGGTCACGACTGCCCTGAGCCGGGTCAGCGGCGCTGACCTAGCCCCTGACAGCGCCGGCCGCCGGAGCCACCGGCAGGTTGGTCGCCTTCACGCGGAATCCGAGCGCATCTGAGACGTACTTGACGTGCTGCGGCTGGCCGTAGGCGTCCACATAGCTGTATGAACCGCGCACCACGCCGTCGGCCGTCTTCACCTCCTTCTTAGCGGACGTGCCGGTGGCGTAGCCGTAGTTGTACTGACCGAGCTCGTCCTGGGCGTGAGACTGCACGGCCGCCTTGGCCACCGGCATGGCCACGCCAGCCGCGCCGTACGCCAGCGGGACGGCCGACATCGAGACGGGCACGGCCGCCGTGCCGTACGCCGTGGGCATGGCGTTGGCGTAGCCGTAGTTGTAGCTGTAACCGGCGCCCAAGCCGCCGTAGGTGGTGTAGACGGGCGCCGAGTAGCCTAGCTGGGTGTTGACAAGCGGGACCGTGTACTGCGCGTGAGCCGCCGCCAGCAGTGTCAACAGAATCTGTGGCAGAGCGCAGCTCGTGTTAACAGACTCACTTTGCGAGGTCCATGTCAACAGGCTCAGTGTGACGCCGCCGAGGCCGCCTCTGCTCGCGCCTGTCCCTACAGATGCCTCACCGGATTAACGGGTGGCGTTCCCTCGGCTGTAAAGTCTGGTGTCGTCAGTGAGAATCCGCGGAAAGATGCTGAGGCGCCAATGGCCAGCCGGCCATCGCCCAAGTTGTGATGATGGTGATGATTTTGGACTTTAGAACCGCCGGCCGCCCTGGACCCCCCACGACCGGAGTAGTTTCTGAACAGTGAGCGTCACGCTTCTGCAGCCTGTTTCAAGCAGTGGCCAAGTTCTACGACTTTCACATTCAGCTGGTAACTCTTAAATTAACTTAGTTAACTTATAAGGTACTTTCCTTGGCTTTGTGACGCCTGGATGCACATTGTGGCGCCTCACTTCGCCGAAACAGGGCTCTTGGGTGGGCAAGTGGGGGGGGGGGGGGAGGTTAGGGGGCGGAGGGGTACCGGAAACACCACCATTCTGGCAGAATTAACCGTGCATTGCAAGAACGGAGACAAAAGTCAGAACAGAGAAAACAGCCAAACTGTCCACTCAAGCTGCCGAGAAGTTCCGCTGCCACTACTCACGACACCTGCCATGATGGCCACAACCTTTTGATCGCGATGTACAATGCAATAGTTCTTGGCGACATAAAATGTCGACCAGAACAGGCGCCATACTCACTGAAACTCGCATATTGGAGCGTTTGACAGCTGCACCTGGAACTCTGGCAAGAAGTATGCTGAGAAATGACGCCCACATGCTGTTTTATATGTGCTCGGCGTGTGCGGGAAGGTGCCGCTCCGGTCAAGTTCACGGGCTGGACGGGTGTTGTCCGGGAGGCGAGCAGGGCTGCGCCGGCAGCTAGGGGCCGACGTTGAAAAAGCGGCCCGTGTCAGCAAGGTCGGCCCGAGACCTTCGCTTGGCCCGAAATACAGCTCAGGCCATTGCTTATGATTTGTGTTAGTTCTAGCGGAACCTTTTACTAAATGCACAATTAAAAAAGAACATCGCGCGCGTCGTCGCACGCCTTTTTATGGAGCATCAGCGACTGCAGAGGCCATACTGACGTTCAGGAGCTCTTACGCAACCGGGGCTCCAGCCCGGGCCGCTACGCGGAAGCCGAAAGCCCTAATCACTGCGCGATTACGGCCCTGCGTTATACACATATATTCATACATTTATAGCTATGTTTTATCTATTTATATTCGCGATGTATTGCTAACAGTATAGTTGGCATACTTTGGCTTACAACAATGCGAGCTGCGAAAGACCGTGTGCGTTTTCAACGGAAATGTTATTAGCAGCGCTGCCACAGACAATAACTGATGGCACGGGCTCTGGTGTAACGGTGAATTTGCACCCAGCGGCGGGGTCTTGTGTCAGCATAACACCGTGGACGGATGTGAACGCATTATGCACAGATCGACAGCACCCAAGGCGTCACATTTCCCTCTTATACCATACAGACGGCGCACACCACCATGTAGAGGGAGAGAGAGAGAGAGAGAGAGAGAGAGAGAGAGAGAGAGAGAGAGGAGAGAGAAGAGAGAGAGAGAGAGAGAGAGAGAGAGAGTAGAGAGAGAGAGAGAGAGAGAGAGAGAGAGAGAGAGAGAGAGAGAGAGAGAGAGAGAGAGAGAGAGAGAGAGAGAGAGAGAGAGAGAGAGAGAGAGAGAGAGCGAGAGTGCGGCGCTGCTCATCTGAGTGCCAGTTCTGGAGAGCGCAACTCTGACCAAACAGGCAGATGATATTGACATGCTGATGATTAGTTTGCAACGTAGGGTCGTTCCCGGATGACTGGAACATCATTTGTGTGAAACATGCCGTGCTCGCGATCTCGTGGTGACGCTTGTGCGGACGGCTGATGGGGCGCCACGGCTCCCCTCTCGATGTTATCGTCCCGGCATGAGCCGACCATGCCTTACAACATACCCTTTCACCCCGAGCCGCTTAGACCGTGCAGCTCTGCAGTTTTACGGTCGGGTCACTGCTGCCATTGAACATGCTTGCTCAAACCTACCCTCATTTCTCTCGCCCTTCTTCCTAAAACTGGGCCAAGACCGAAAGCTTTGTCGTGAGCAGAGCGTGCGGACAGAAGTGAGCAGAGCTGACAGACGAGAGACGAGCTGTCAAGTGTTTCTATTTGCAACATATCACCACACTGCACCCAACATTACCACTGATCAGAAGAACCCCCACCTCGGAAGAGCCCTGGGAGTCGATGAAACGAGTAACCTCAATGATTTATATTAGATGATCAAAATGATCAGCCTATTTTGTTTCCGTGCCAGTGTGGTTACGCATATTTTGGACGTCATTAGTGGTCAAGAAAAATGACATCTTTACTGATG
This sequence comes from Pollicipes pollicipes, assembly GCF_011947565.3. NCBI lineage: Eukaryota > Metazoa > Arthropoda > Thecostraca > Pollicipedomorpha > Pollicipedidae > Pollicipes > Pollicipes pollicipes. The sequence continues at coordinate 58,385,178 of NW_023597054.1, read as the reverse complement.
ATAAGCTTAGTTTTGACTTCCATATCTTGAATCCCACCCCGAAAGCTTTGTCGAGTACTCTGCTAGCACGAGTGATAGCAATACATGGAAGAAGCCATGCAGGAGGCGCAGGCGGGTTCCTAACGAAGGTCTCTATGTCTCCAACAGACACTGTTTGCAGCATCCGTGCTGATAAGGCCATTCGACACTGATTTCGTAGCATAGTTGTGGGTTCAGTTTTCTCAATGGCGATTACTGGTGAAGCTACTGGATGCTTTGTTCGGGTATTATCGCGCATTTCGCAAAATTTCCCAGCGTTGTAGGGTTATCTGAAAGGCATCTTGTCCGTAGAAGCTGCTTCAGATGGGTCCGCCTGGAATTGCTCCCTCGTAAGGCAATCGTTTGCAAGGATTTTCACAAAGCTGAGTACCGTAAGTCCCATCCCTGTTTTTTTTTTGTCTTTTTTGCTTGTCAGCATATAACAATGGCACACTGATACCCAAATGCATGGTCGCAAAGCTTAAAAAATTTCCTTGGGTGTCGATAGTGTAGTGATTAAGCTGTACGTCTAGAAAATCAGAGGCACGGCGTTCGATTTCTGCAGTGCGTGCGGACACTAATGACGTTCCTACATGCTAGGGTGAGAAAAGGCCCCTTACAATAATAAGTTGGGCGGCAGAATTGTACCAAAACATACTGGAGAGACAGTTGTAACAGCCTCATCCCTCGGAGGAAAAGCAGGAGAATGGAATTATAGCTGCGTTGATATTTCTGTAACATGCCTTTATCGAAACAAAAATGTAGTTTTTCGATAAAGGCGAATATGCATCGTTTCGATAAAGGCATGTTGCCGAAATATCAACGCATCTATATCTCCATTTTCCCGGTTTTTCTCCGAGGAAGAAAGCTATTGTTATTCTTTCATCTATGAAAATAATCTTGCTCGCAAATCCACCTAACAGCCTACAAAACACACTAGGCCTCAAACTGGTGCCGGCACATCGATTTCATATGTCAAATTTCAATCAGCAATTGTTGCAATAACACAACTTAGTTGGCGTTTGGAAATACGTAGTAACTGCTCGAGTAACATATTGTGTAAAATTAAATTTGTAGGTTAGCATTCTCGATAGCCTAAACATGTGACAAAATCTAGCAATGTTACAGTTCTAGTACTCCGGTGGCATAAAAAACTGCACCGACTCTGCTGTGCTATGCTTGCGTCACGCAGGGCGGCATAGGCATCTTAAGTCGTTGGTTGCTCATCAATCCCGGTGAACATTTACGCATGAGTACCCACCATGTCACTAGTCCTGACGCTTATGCAATCATGCTCCTTGGATCGTGCCCTTAGGTAGCCAGCAAAGAAACGAAGCCTATAATTTGTATACCCTGCACCACTGTCACATTTAAACTTGTCATGGAAGTCCAATGAAGATAAGTTTGGTGAGCATGCAAACGCGATTAGGTTTAATTTTATTTCTCCTTCACATATACCAGTCTGGCTTGTTATAGACATCCTTGCAGATATTCCAGTCTGGCATTGTTTGAAGAAAGGTGTGAGATGTTTATAAACATTGTCGTAAGAACATATATGATCAAATGCATGCGAATAATAATATTTCAAGCATAATAAAGTGAAATAAACCATGAGCTTTCAGCATCAGGCCATGTCCTGGTTGTCTACAGGTTGTCATCTGCCATGCTTTGATGTTTAAAACATAATCATTGGTATGCAGCCAGTCCCAATGTTTCCCAACTCTTATTACAATGCTAATAATGCAATACATTCTTGTCAGTGCTGCACCAGTGGCCAGTGTCAGGGGTGCCAAATGGCCGGGGACCTTGATTCATACTCAACTCAATTCACTCAGCTCAGCCCAAGGGGCTGAACAGCGAAAAATGATGTAACCCACCCCTAAAAAGACAACAACAGGTTTGTTTCTTCCCAGATTGGCCTTAATTTCTTCTCGAATTCAGGCTGGAGGCCAAATATTTTGCGGGACATTGCACTCCTGCCAAATTTCAACCAGCACTAAATGTGTCTAATATAGTTTTCAAGTGTGAACCCGCATACACATGACGAAAAAGCTCTCATGTTGCTAGTACTGGTATGATTACAGACAGATATCATACTGCACACAATTTGGAGCTCGCCATTAACGCATCTCAGCATTTGACCATTACCACTTGCATAGCCAAGATATTCCACATCTAGGAAGGAAGGTGATCAGTCTGTTACTCTTTCAAGCCCTTCTTTAACGTCTCAAATGTTGCACTTGCCTATATTTATTCGCTTTAGGTGGCATAAGATCCTCAGGGGGCCTTCAAGTTCAGTCCTTCGGTAATGATTTAGTCATGTTTGGTGCCAGGGGGATTTGACCTCTAGGGGTCTCACTTGCCTCCCAGGTATGAGGTTAGGTACCCTTTGGTCCCCAATTGCCTATTCAAATGATCATCACAGTATTTAGTCACATTCAATCAACACGGAATTGACATTTTCAAAAACACTCATAAAATAGTAGTATGCCATGGCACAGGAACTCTGGAACTTCAAAATGCCACCAAATAATGCCATTGTTGTCCTTCATCCAGGCGACCACTTATACTGATGAAAAATGAACAACTTCAGCTATCAATGCTGCATTGTACTTATATAAATTACCCTGTCCTTACATCCTGCTTGGCTCTGTGTAGCCAGTTGGCGTTGCTTGCCAAGTCCGGTAGTAACGCCATTTTCCTCTCATTTTGATACTTCGAACGTTGGCACACTCCTCTGCATGCCCCAAATATCAAAACTGTGTCGGCAAACCGGGAGATATCAGAAAAAGGCCACAAAAGACTTCAGTCTAACACTCTAATTTTTACCTTGAAGCGTGGAAGTAGAAATTCTTCATGCAGTAAGCCAATCTTATAAGGCTCCACAGTACCATGGGCTACATTATAAGCGACCTACAAATTTGCGATATAGAAGTCCAATTTCCATTATTTTTGGACATCTGAAGTCAAGGGCATGATAAATTGGGAGGGGTAAGAATATTACAACTGGGGTCTGGTTTTTTCACTCTCTGATAATCTTACCTTGTTTCTGTGGGCATTGACTAGATATAAATCATGAAAACTGTGTGGCATGATTTCTGTCACCCGTGCTAAAAATTAAGCCTGTATTACACTATTTTTGCTAGAATGAATCTCAGAAGCCCGGCTGCCGTTTTTGACCTACATTTGTGTGTGCGGGGCCATACTTGCAACGCACTGAAATTGAAATTAATTGCATTGAAAACAAATTAAGGTCATGTATGGCTATGACGATGCACGGAGGGAGCAGTCCAAAAATGCCGTATGCATTCTTAACTAAGCTGGAAAGTTTGAGTTCCGAGCTCATGCGTATGCCCAAAAGCGATTCGTGCGTTGCTATTGCTGACATCATGCAAAACCATATCTGCCTTCCCAGCCCAAGAAAATTCCTAGTGCCTCTCTTAACACTGAATGCATTTATTGCCGCCTTCTTAGTGGTTGTCCACTGGAATGTGTCCCTTGCATCGAGCTGTCCGTTCGTTCCTACCTGCACATGTCATACGGTTTGAAGTGGCTCGTATGTGGATCGCAAGTTCGAAGCGGCCTGTACCATTTAGAGTGATAATCATATCCGACGTTGGAAACGTATTTGATGCAAAGTATGGGGCGGCGATACGGGCTGGTGTCGGAGTATTTACCCAGCCGTAGCTTTTTTAACACCGGGTATGGCCAGGAGACGTGCTAACAGACGTTTTGAGACCCATTTTATGGGAGAAAACGGCTTAGAAGCATTAGAAAACGATTATTGAGAACCCGCGTTGTGGTGCCCTTGAACACGTATATGCTCTGGAGCATCCCAATGGTGACGTCATCGTGGGATCGCCAGGCCTAGTCCAGACTATGCTCTGACTAGGACAGACTCTGACTCTGGCTGTGACTGACGACGGTAACAGACAGGCGATGCTTGTGGACATTTCGCCTCGCTTGGTAAACTTTAGCCATCCTTGGGACAAGGTTCGATCAGTGGCGTTCCGGGCAGCCAGAAGCGCCAAAAGTGCATCAATGTGGCAGAATTTGGCAGCAATGGATCTCACTGCGACTGTCCATAGTGACGGCATACTCCTGAATTCCTAAGGTCTGGGCCTACATCCTCAGCCGGCACGAGATCGGAATCAATGCGTGAATCCTCTGCTTGAAAATCAGAACCACCAGAGCACACGACATGACTATTAAAATGGTTCCGCTGTGCAGGAGAACGAGTCACAGGGATTTTGGTCTCAACCGGCTCTATATTAAAACAAAGCAATGACGCAAAAACTGCACCAGTACATGAACAGGAATGACCTTTTTGTTTGCGGGAAAAAACTTGGTATTTCTTAGCACCTTTTCACCACAATGAACTCCAGAAGGCTTCATTTATATTCACGATCAACACCTTCTTTCCCAGAGGACACAAGGTTAGGTTTCACAGTGACACACCAGTTTACGTGAGATCAAAATCCCCACGTGGCCCCCAAGTGACGCGAAATCCGGTCCACCGATTGTCTCTACAGTTGAGACCAGATCAAGATCCACACGGACCTCGCTCAGCGACGCCAAGTCAGGGTCCAAATATGTATCCGTCGTGACACTATGTCACCACCCGCGCGTTCCCTCCCAGGTCGCACAATATCAGGAGCCACACGTGCTTCCCCTGGTGAGGATTGTCGCGAACCAAATGCACCTCCCACGTGACCAGGGACCAGAACAGAACACGCACGTCCCTGCCCAGCGATGCGAGGGCACAGTGTGCACGCGTCGCCCTGGGTACGCCGCCGCCGTCGGCCGGTTTAACGCCGCGGGGCTGCCGCGCGCCTCTCGTCACGATCGACCGGCCGCCACGCGCCGTGACCCGCACAGCAGCCACTAATTAGATCAATCTTGATTGCCTTGGCCCAGAAGCGACACAGCAAGAGTAAAAACAAGTACGGCAGGCCGCTGCGTTGTCCGGTGGATGATGGGAGTCCAGGGCCGCTGCAGACAAGTGCGCTCGCAGCTGCTCGACGATGGGGAGGCATCGATTCCTAGTCAACCAGCGGGATGCAGGCTACAAAGTGCGTTGTCGGCAGCATCTTACGTTTGCTATCACTTCTCCTCGCGGCATTTATCACTCTGCTTTTGTTATACATTTTGAGTACTGAGTTTGACAGTTTTAATGAGATCGTACTTGTTTTATGATTCATGATTTTCCGGCGCTGAATATTGCCTCCGATGTTGTCTGTGACGTCATCGACAACATTTGACAGATACATCGAAAGGTGCACATCTCCTCAAATGTCCTTTCTACTAGATGCACATGGATTCAGTTCGTCAGTGTGTGTCAAAACTGAAGTGCCTTAACGCAATTTGTCAACGCTCCTAGTTCCCGACTCTTCCACTTAAGCACATATTTCCTGGAGATCGCTCTTGATGGCTGCCGCAGGCCTCCACTACTTGAAATGCAGCTAGCTCCTCGATGCCTTCCAACTCGACTACATTGAAACTTGCCGCACTGTTTAATCTGACGCCGCAGAAACGACAATATCCAGCGCATGACCGACGCCCTAAACCACAAGCTTCTATTTCTTGAACATTCCGCCGGCCTTTGTTTAGAGCCATGGAGGCAGGCATGGAGGGCGATCGCAAATGCGATCTCTGTTTATTCACCGGTGTAAACCACATCCGTGATTTCGTTTACATCCGTGAATAAACAGCATCAGCTGACGTTTGCCAGGACGGGTATTTCTGCGCCAGGAACGCCCGACTAACGGCAGTATCTTTTTTGATGCCGAGACTCCAACAACCGGAGCACAAACCAGGCTAAGTCTTCCGGCCCCGTTGTGGGCTGACAGGATGTAGGCTTTTGACCAAACAAAATTTCAAATGCTGAGCTGGAGAGATACACATTGAAGAAGTGCGTTCTTACTCGCCCACCCGCCAACTTCTGACCCGCAAGAACCCGCAGGCTTTTGGCTGGGGAAAAAAATGGCCAGTCGTGGCGGGCCCCTGCGGGACAAAAATCCTAAAAAGCTAAATGTGTTCTTTGCTATTCATTAATTTTGAAAATTATCAAAAGAGCAGAGTGTGCTGCCAAACAAAATAATCATGATGTTAACATATTTTGTACAGAACGAGCACCAGTGCCAGAACACCCATGGCCATGGCCGACATCCATAACCAGTAAACCGGGTTGCACAAATTAAACATTTTTAAGCAAACATTCCACTCAAAGATTCAAGAATAATAATCCAAATTCTCAAAGCTGTGGCCTCATTTCATTTAGGAGCATGTAGCTGGGTCCTTAATGAAGATATAAATACACAGTGCACTTGACTGTTGACAAGTGCGGTGTGTATCTCATTGTGAAAGTGTAGCGAAATCAACCTTTCATGGTTTGCCATGAAAACCATAACATACTTACCATACAAACCATACCATACTTCATACCATACCTGATGCCCCAAGTCACAATCAATATCCATGGCCAGTGAAATGTGTGAGAAACTGTGAGCCTTTTATTGCTCTAGTTTCACTCACTCGTCAATACAGCCAGAAGCTACTGGTGTTTCAAATGCGCATAAGTTGTCGAAATAGAAATATCGGTGGCACATGAATTTGTTTGTCTGTGTCTGCAGAATTTATAATTCGCGACCACGACTACAGGGTACTTACGCAATACAGTTTTCCCTCACTGCGAATATTACCATTCTTTAACATGTTACTCATTGAGGCTTTTGGTCTGTCTGATTTGCCGATTTCTTCTAGTATTTGTATCTGTATGCAGTTCGGTTTGAAAAAGGTAATCCGAACATATGACGACGATAAAGGGTTCGATAAGGTCGAAAGTTGCACCCTGCAGGCTATTCAAACCTTAGAAAGAGTCGTTGGAAATTATTTTTACAATCTTGGTTTAATTCAGTGAAGGTTTTTTCCACACCATGCAGCAATATGCCACGGTTTTAGTGACATTGTTAATGCCAGTTATATCACTGGATGGGCAGAAATTCATGGACAAAATATTATTGGTATCCTTGCTTTCACGTGGCATAACACAAACGGCGAGATAATGACAATGGTGTGAAACTTGGATAACGGCAAGAGAGAACTGTGGATCATTTAAAAGCTACCACGTTGTTTTTATTCAGTGAAGTTGCATGATATATACAACGAAGGACAGCAAACATCATATGGGAGACTGGCTCCGGTTCTTTAATGAGAATGATGATTGTGACGATTGTGAAGCAGTCGAATAATGTTTTAAGTTAGGTAGAGTGTAATCAATTGATGAGACTTTCCAAGGCTTGAAACATCCAGCATTTTTTAATTTGTAAGTGCAAATCCATCAGTTGCATGGAATTTAAAAGAAATGGCTTGTGGTATGTTGAGATGATGTTGAAGGGCGAAATCTTTGATGCATTTTGATGAGCGACAAATTTAATTTTCGCCCTCTATTTTCTCATTTGTAGTTGGACACTGACATCACGGTATTTGAAATATACTTTGGCGCATTATAAATTTAATTGTGCGGGTATTTTGATGGCTGCCCTCTGAGCAACATCAGCGCTGATAACCAAACAATGCCTCACATCAGATGGCGCTGGTATGTCATTTGATGCACACTTAAATGGGAGGCCTGGCATATTGTTACGAAATAGTAAAATACATCCCGCAATAACTTAGCACCTGCGTGTTAATGCCGGGTCAGCTCTGTAGTAGAGCGACTTTTGCGGGCGGGATCACTTGCTGGTCGGCGGGCTGGGCCACGAGCTCATAGAAAGTTGCGTCCCTAATCCACACCAAATATATATATATATATATATATATATATATATATATATATATATATATATATGGGTTGTATGCACAAAATAATATTGCGGGTTCAGTTGTCACCAAACTTTTCCTACAGCTGCAGGGAGTTCGAGGTTACTGCCTGAACTTCTTGCGATTATGGGAAAAGTAGAAGAAAAGTATTTAAAAACTGTGATGATGACGAATAAATTGCTACATGCATACGCCATGTGATTCCATTCCTGATGCCGAACATCCAGGATCTGAAGGCTTTCTGTCTTACATCAAGAGCATCTGGTTCAGTCATTCAATATTTGGCATGATGTCTCCCAGTTTCCAGGCCTATCAGACTGGGCCGGATTTGATTGTGACAATCGGCAAAGGCCTTATTGTCAGGTAGATTTAATTTTAGCCCATGAAAGTGCATGCATCCATCCGCATGAATTGTTTGCGCATGGCGCCGCGACTGAGTCCATCGCCGTGGATTGAGTGTTACGTGAACACTGAGGCAACACCCAGGCGGTGCCTGATTATGGATAATTCCTGCTTCAGCCAATCAAACAGGCCTGGTGATCTTAACGCGTTAGGCAATGCCGCAGTGCGGCCGCCCAACGGCACAGGTTTCGCCTCCTAGTTGGACCAATGCATTGGTGATTCCTTGCAGGTAAAGATGGGACTACATTCCGGTGCATCCGCCGCTCGCCGTAAGTCGAGATCAGCACCCTGGCCAACTTGCCACTGAGATGGTTTAACTGTGGTGGTGGATCGCAAATCGCAAGAAGTACGCAAATCAGTGTCGCAAAGACTTAGAGTGCTACGCGCACTGTCTCAACTAAACAATGCTCAGATAAGGGTGACCAATCGATGAAGAGTTAAGCTCCACCACTTACGCCAGCTGCTGGAGACTGTGCTTCTTTCGACTGCAGCAGGATGCTTCGTCTTCGCTGCGCGGTCAGTTGTACTGATTAAGGGTCACAAAGCTCGCATTCTTCGACCCTGTAAAATGGTGTTAATTGTAGCTAGCTATCTTTGCGGGGCCGGGGTTGAAGCTGTTGTTTTGAAATCGTCCTTTTATTCATTTAGATGTTATCAGAAACCTTGCTGCTCTCCTTGTAAATGTATTTGCTTTGAAAAGGAACCATAGATGATACGTCACGACATAAGTTAGTACAAGAGCAGCCACTTTGGAAGCACTGAAAACTCGCCCTCTCTCTCTCCCCTCGACAAAAAAACTTCATCGGAAAAAATTCTAGAGCTGCCTCGCCCCACAAGGATTTTTGACGACACACTGAAACTCACAAGCTTAATTTTCACCGGACATTCTCGAAACTCAGTAACTGCTGGCAATGGTCGGAAAACTAGCTGGCTGAAACGTTGGGCTCATGCTACCACATCAAACGAGGACGATATTACGAAATTAATTTCATCCCTAATCCAAACGTATTGATCCATTTGAAAAATGAGGTAAGTTTAACGCATCAAACACAAAATAGACATGCGAAAATAAGATCTGGTAGGTTCAGAAGCTAAAAGTAGTCTCATAGTATCATTATTCATGTTCTCTGTTTTTCATCTCGACTTTCGACAGAGCGAGTTCTTCGGATCTTTTCTCGCCGCAGTTAACAAACGTAACCGGAAGCGCATGCAGCCTCGCATCGAAACACCTTGTGCAGAATATGCCACCTGTCAGGTTCGCACCGTGCAATCCGCCACACGGTTCAGACGCTGCCACACGGCTCAGATGCTGCTTGTGCCAGCCAACAAGACCCAAAGCTACAGCCGTCACTTCGCTACAGCCGCGAGGCCCACAGCTACAGCCGTTCGGGCACTGGAAAAGCTGCCGGAACCCGACCCGCTCCTGACCAGCCGGGCGTGACGGTGCCGCATCCTCCCAAAGTGCTGGGCCTATCTTTCGAATCGACGCCGAGAGCGCCGGCAGAACTGTCCCGACCTCTGAGCTGCTAAAATAGGCAAGGCCAGAAGGGCCGATGATGTCTTTTTACAGCTATTAAGAGACTCACAGGCAGTGGTCGCACATCTTTCATACGCCATTGAAGGGAATGTTCCACATGTAAGTGCCTATTTCAAAAACATACTTTAGTGAAAATTCAGGACCATTTACGCCTAATAATTGCGCTGGGCTGTGCTATTGGAGCACCAGTAAGGAACACAGCATAGTAAGGAAACAAATTTGAATTGTCTTCCGTTTAAAGTGTGCTGTCATTGCCTCCTAATCAACACTACACTTCTTCTTTTCCTGATAACCGCAGAGTGCACCCCGAGTCTGCGACAACTGCCATGGTTGCGACCAACATCATCATGATCACCATCGTCGTCATGACGACCCGCACATTGTGGGCCTGCGGGCTTAACAGTGGCACCTTCACTGATGTGAGCGACGTCAGTCCAAATTAATGTTTGTGATTGGTGCAGTGGGCGATTGGGACATGTGTTACTGCGTTTCCCAAAGCCAAAGTGCGCTTTGAAAGAGCCACTGTGCGAAACGGCATAAGGCAGAAATCAACGCCATATCGTAACTTCTCATGGTACAACGGCCTCATGTTCCCGCAATCATTTTCCTCTCAAAAGTTTTTTTCCAGCTTTCGCAGCATGTATAACACAAACAATTTGACAAATAATTGTGTTGCTAACAATACAGAACACACACGTTGGACAAAGCAGCGCAAATAAAATGTATGACTTCCATGGTTGTGGGCGAGGGATCCATTAATATTTTTCGTGCAAGAGCGTCTATCTGAAATTAAACTGCTACGCTATTCACAAATATAAAAAACTAGTAGAAAACTATATAGAAAACGCCAGTGTGCGGCATCCGCACACTGTGTGCGATATTCGCACTGTTGCATGATGCGATGAGGAGCATGATGCAGTATGCCATGATCTGATGAGTGGATTGCCGCAAAAGCGGAACACCTCAACTTGAGGGCCCCGGCGGAGAACCCACGGCACACCACCCATTTGTGCGATCCGCCAGTTGAAGGCATTGTGTGAATGCCAACAGTTGTTTAAATACTGGGTTAAATACAAGCAAACTAGCCAGACTGCCACTAAGGGGAGGATGATTTAAAACTGGATAAAACCCCGCATGCGCATTATAAATGCTACTGATGACCCAAAACAACTTAAGCTCAAGCTGATCCTACACTGTTAGCTCAAGGTGATCCGAATAACCTTAGGTTAAGACGATCCTAAAACTGTAGCTCGAGGTGATCCCAAAACTTTATCTCAGGATATCTCGTCAAAAATGTGTAGGAACTATGTAAGAGATTGTCGTGTCACCCCCATACCCTGCGTGTAATCCAAAAGCATATTACAAACAGCGCCCAGCTTAGTTAATATTCGGCTCGTCCATGGACACCACACTCGCCGTTACAGCAGCACATATTGCCAGGCACACTTGGACCACAGACGTGTCCCATCTGTGTTGGGTCTGTGGCTTTCTCTACCGCTTTCGACTGAGGAAGACACACTAGGCTTTTAGCAAATTTCCATCGTAAAGTCTCGCCCGGTGTGCTATGTCGCGAGCAGATGAGGCAGCGTCGAGGGCGGAACGGCCGTTCTTTCGGTCAACGTGGGCGTTCCTCTGGGGAGCGTGGCTGGGTCAGTGCTGATTTGGTGACGCGTTAAAGGCCTTAGCTTTTTTGCTGACCGCAGTATAATCAGCTGTGCGAGCAACACCCAGATCATGAACGGAAGCACAGTCCACGATGAACCATTAAAGACAAACCGCCTCGAACCCGCCCTCTTTCGTCTCCAAGCGTGGTACCGCGCCAGAAACCTGTGGGTAAATCGGTCCAAAATGCACTTTTCTTTTGTTACACGACCCACAGTTGGGGTTCCAGCCAGCAAACGTGACACTGGCAGCAAGTTACACCGTAGAGAACTCAGACCACAGCTTGAAAAGCACCGGCGTAGCCAAGAAGTGTGTGTAACTATGGATGCAACCGAGCATATAAGCATATAACTGGTCATATAACTGGGCTTAGCATATAGACACTTCGCAAAAAAAAATTGGAAGTGCCCTGTTCCCACCGGCAACAAATTGAAAACGCTTCCACAGACGAGCTGTGGAAGCTGGCATCAGAAGAACAGACAGTGGCTCCGCCCGACGCACTGCACCGCCTCCCCAGTCTGCCCACTCGCTCCGTCCGACGCGTTGCACCGCGCCCCAGTCTGCCCACTCGCTCTGCCCGACGCACTGCACCGCCTCCCCAGTCTGCCCTCTCGCTCCGCCCGACGCGTTGCACCGCGCCCCAGTCTGCCCACTCGCTCCGCCCGACGCATTGCACCGCCTCCCCAGTCTGCCCACTCGCTCCGCCCGACGCACTGCACCGCGCCCCAGTCAGCCCACTCGCTCCGCCCGACGCACTGCACCGCGCCCCAGTCAGCCCACTCGGCCTCTCAGCCAATCAAAGATGCCTCTTTAAAAACTTTAAGCCTTGTCGCTCAAATCGTGAAAAAAATACAACGCACAGCCAACATCAATCCAAAGCCTACCCACCTGGGCTGGGAAACCAAACAAGACGTCACGCAAAACAGGGATGTCATGCGGTGCATTTCACCGTTCATGCCTGCGTCGCCAGCGGAACCGTTTAAACTGCGATGCAGGTCACCTATAGACGAGGTCTAATCCGAGTCCTGTGATATCCCAGAATAGGAGCATGATTGGCGGGCGGTCACTATAGTGCATTAGCTCTGCGCTGGGGAATGCCCTGCCGCGAAGCACAAAACGGCATGAAGACACCTGCCTGAGCTGAAGCTCTGCAGTCTGCATTCGCGACTCCGTTTGGAAATGAGAGCGCTTGCTTGCTTTCTGTTTGTAGTGATCACTCATGTTGCAAGACTTTCATGTTCGTTGTATTAGTTTGGCCGGGAAGAACCAGATGACAGAAATCATAAAGCCAGAAAAACATACCTAGTTGATATTGCGATTTACCTAAACGGCTCAAAGCATTCATCTAGTGTCAGCTTACACATCGCTGCATATCATTGCCCTCAAAAAACCTATTAATGATACCAGACGTAGACCCTAAAATCCATCTGACAGAAGCCACAGGCACCCAATTTAGCATTGATGCCTTTCAGAGACATTGCCATGCTATTTTTCTAAAAATTCCTCGGTATTTCTTTCAATCTAGAAAATGCAGTGCACCATCATCATCTCGCCAGCTTCGCCGTTTCTCATAACGCAAACGGATAGGCGGTCGATGTACATTTCCAAAGAAAGGGTGATGAAGCCTCGCGGAGAAAAACAGAGGATTCGCATTTGCGATATCTCGCGTTCCACTATCACTTTTATGTTGCTAGGCCAACAATTGACCCCGTTGAGGTGAGACAGCCGTTTTGAAGACCATTCGTTGCAGTTCACAGCCCTCCCTTCCTTAAGGCTTTAAACCCTCTGGCTTCCGAGCTAGACGCCCGCGAAATTGCGAGCTTTTTCGTGCAGACTACGTCAAGGTCACCCTGGACCAAAACACGAACGCATAACGGTATTTAGCTCAGCGATACTGTGCGATACGTCCTCGTCGCTAACACTATAGATATAAGTGTAAGTAAGCAGCACATTCCGTACGTGCATGCGTGCGTATGTGCGTGCGTCCGTGCTTTCGTGCATTCATGTGTTCATGTGCCCGTGCGCTTGTGCGTATATATATATATATATATATATATATATATATATATATATATAAGTATGTATGTATGTATAATGTGCATAGCTCACTCATAAAGGTGATTCATACTAACACTTCCAGATTCACTTATGCTTCTTAACTTAACTTCCGATGCCTTTCACAGCTAACAACTACTGCTCCAGACAAAAAACACACAAGCACAGTGTTCACCTATGATGGTTTTATACACCCACGCAGCAAACAAAAAGTACCACATCATTTCATGCAATGAGGCTTGACACATTCCCAAGTCTACAGATATATTTCATTTTGTCACAGCCTCCAATTGACATCATGACGCCATATTATGAGTGCTGGAGGGTTTTTGAGAATCAAGACTCTAAGTTTCTCAGATCAGGCGCAACATATGCCCCGCTTAAGATACTAGAATTCGAAGCCAAAACTGGCGTACACAAGTAAATGGATATTGCCGTGTGGTGAGGGGTCAGGTCTTGCAAGACATGTTCCCGACCGAAAAGATCTACCTAAATGCTGCTGAATGCCACTGTGAAAGTACCGGTTTGGGATTTATGTAAAATGCCCCCCACGAGGCACAACAAAGCTCGTATGCGACTGCCGATCGGCATCATTTAGCTCATCTATCCTAGTGTTCGAAGAAGGAGCCCGCTTTAAGTTAATTTGCCGTAATAATCTTAGGGTTGAAAAATGGATGTAATTTCACAACGAGAATAACCAACTGACGTGTGAGGCTTTCAGAGTCTGAGCCAAAGCATGGCAGAACAAAATGCATGTTGAGTTTCGGAACACTAATGGGCCGAGACGAGGCAAATACCTGGAGTTGACGGGCCACCAAACGCATATACGGGTAATTCTGAAGGGAGGCTACTGCTCTGGAAAAACATATTTAGACATTCGACTTCAACATGACAGAATCGAAATGTAGAGCTGAGATGGTACGCTCCGAGGATGGCCGTGCATGTCGTACTAAGCTTAAATAATTCCGCAATAAAGCTAAAAAATCGTGCAGAGCCCCGTAACGGTAGGTTTTTTGTTTAATGAAGTCCGTAGGCTAACCACCTTACTTGTGGACGAGGACGTCCAGCAAGAAAATTTTACCTTCTCAGTTCTCTTCCATCTACTTCCTTGCTGTTACTTACTGCGTAATAAATCGAGGAATAATGCAGCGTGAGGCCCATCAGCATTTTGAAGAAAGTAATCGTCAACATACCTGCGGGAAAGAGAAGGAATAATTCAGTCGGACGGGAAATAAACCAGAGCTTTTGATAATGACGCATACAAATATGAGAAGACGGTAGACTGAAAAGGCAGACAAATACCCACATCTTCTTTGCATCCAAAATTTCAGTTCTGTGCTCAAAACCGTTCGGAATTTATTGCAGAAAAAACTTACAGGGTCATGAAGGCTCCCTTGTGGGGTGACTGTAAATGTATATACAAGCACAACGTAAATAAAGCTCCCTCGCGCACCAGTGCACCTTAGCTCTCAGAGGTCAATCCTGCAACGCTACATTGTAACGCAGCACAGAGCTGATTTGCGGAACAGTCCTGACCCAGGCGCACGCCGTGGCAGGGCTTCGGATAACATGTTAAGTGGGGGAGGCAAGTGTCCCCGCAGTGACCGAAATTTCCCCCTCGGTGAACTCATTACGCCCCCCCCCCCCCTCCCCCGTGGGAGATCAAATAGAGATAAGCAAAAACGGTAATACGTTGCCTGAGTAGAGAAATCAGCAATGATGGAACATGCCTGAAGCTCACAATTACGAACGACGACGTTGTTATCTCTCTTTGTAGTTTTTCACCACGCGTTTTTCCTAATATGGTAGCTTCTTGGTAGCCGGCGTTGTTTTTTTTTACTAAGGCACTGAGCGACCCAGCTGATGAAGACCAGAAATTGTAATTGTCGAGTAGTTCATGTAATGGGTTCGTGAGCACAATTCCCAGACAAAGCGGCCGTCAATTGGCTCTCAATCAATATTGTGCAAAGTACTATGACGCAATCAAGCAATGATGTTTTGAGGATCATATTTGCTGGATAGAGAAATTTTGTTTTCTAAGGCACCCATTCACCCAATTCCGACTTATGTAGACGTGGTTACTTTTCTAGGTTTCTATGGACACCCCAACGAGCAGCGTAAGAGGGTCGAAACGTAGCGTGGTGGTAGACGAGGACGCCATCTATGCCATATTCAGCGGCCTTTAGTCCAGAGTCAGTAAGTCGATCTCAATCTTGTCCAGAAAATTGGTAGCTAAATGCACCTAAGTGGAAATTAGAGTGCAATAAGGCATTACAGTTGACCTGTAAATTTTGGCTGTAGGATGTTTTAAGGGAAGCCACTTTTAAACGTTACAATTTATTTTTGTACGGGGATGCATGGCAGAATCAATATCAGACCACAATCGGAGTTATAGGCAATGCAGTAGTACGCCATGTGCTGGATTAGGTATTCTGGTTAACCAGTCATGTGAGTTATGGCAGGTAAGGGTTTCTTCCTGTGCTCGTTACCTGCTGGTGCATCCTCAAAGGAAACTTGACCCTGGCTATCCCGTCCCGGCGACCCGACGGGATGCCGCTAGTGTAGTGGTTAACACATCTGCGTCAGCCACTGCGCGTGTGGGAAGCCAGAGGTACCGGGTTCGATTGCCCGCAGTGCCTGCCCTTCCTGTCAGGGTGAGAGGCAGGCGGCACCGCATGGCCTCAGCAGCTGAGTCTGTCGTGAAGCTTCGGAGACAACAATGACAACCAGGAATGCATACATCCGGAACATAATTTTGTGATTCCGCTGTGATATACGTGCTTATTTTTGGTGGTTTCTTTTCTCCGTGGCGGGCACTTGTAGTTATTTTTAGTTTGTTAGTAACATTTTTGTATTACAAAAACAGACCTAAAAACGCTTATTAACTTGCCAATTCCTCAGTCCATGCGCGACACCTTCCTGCAGTTCTGCACGTTTCCCACACAAGTGTAGTGTACGGGCTCAGTACTCGGCTAGGGCCATAAGGCTCGGGCTACACACCACACCACCCGGCCGTGTCACCTATCTAAGGCACTGAAGTACAGATCAGTGCACTCACGACAGCTCGCCGCCGGGTCATATTCCCTCGCACAGGTTATCGGGCGTCACCTGCAGTCTCATTTCTCCATGTTGTCCAGCTCGCCGCTCACCATCATCGCAGCAGCCAATTTTCTGCGTCCATAAAGACTCGCGATATTGTCGTGAGCTCGATGTCGATACTTGGATTCTGTCTTAGAACCTGAAGTACTGTCGGCGCGCTGAAGTACCATGACCCACACGAGACACGATCCGGTCGTGTTCGCTTTTTCAGGTCATAGCTTGCACCACAGAGCCGAGTTCTCGTCAAGCCAGGTGACCGGTCGCCAGGTACTTGAAGCAGACCATCTTTCGGTGTTTGGTGTACGTCATAAGTCGGTTGCGTAAAAAATAAGGTTCATGTTAAGTCGCCTTCGCCATAACTCCGCGTGATAAATAGCCAACAACAGTAGCAATCTGCATGAATGTAGGCACAATATACAAATGTTACAATCAAATGGACACCACTCACACCTGTCTATACCAGAGGGAACTTAACCACTGGCCACAGGCCATTAGTGGCATCAAGAGTTTTTACGGAACGCTTTGTGACACTAAGCTAAGATTAAGTATGAAGGAAGATAATATAGCTCTGGAGAGGAACCGTTGGCCCGCATAGCTCGAAGACTTTAACACGCGCTTGGGTGGGGGTAAGATTGACCCCCGAACGTTTTTCGGAATGCTTTCCGCACAGTAAGGTGTAGCCGCACGAAATTTTCCATAGTTGTAGACAATCAAATAGCGGATTACTTAGTGTCACAAATTTAGATGTACCTTGTAAGATCGTTAACCTACGGCAGGTCAAAGTCAGACAATGGATTCAGCCAAGTCAATTTGTGGGAAATTGTTAAATTTGATGCAACAAAGGAGTCTTAGACGAAGCAATACATCCTTGAGATACTTTCTAAGGCAACCCAACAACTGAATGAACAAGTTTCATTGACCTAGGATCAGATATGAAGCTCAGACGAAGGTAAAACCAACCTGTTTTGTTACTCTAAGGCTTGCTTAAAAGGAAAGTTTTTGGTGTTCATTTTAAATTGATTGATAACAGGAACCGCATTATACATCTTCCATGGACTTCTTAAAGGTCAGAATAGGTCACTGACCTAAACTGACCCCGGTCAACATTTTGTTTATAGGAACATACTGCCTAACGTAATCTTTGTCGCTTATTCAAATGAAAAACTCAAAGTAGTCTTGTATGATTTTGGTCGCCATGACCTTTGAAAGGTTAAACAAGGTCACTGATCTTTAATTAGCCCGTACATTTTTCCTTGGAACATGTATCTAAGGCACTTTTGAGACCAATCTGTAATTTGACCTTGTTTGACCTTATTTGACCCGAAGGTCATAACCTAGGAATCTCAAACTTTGACTTAAGTGAGTTCACGTACATGCCAACGCACCCGGTAAATTAAGCATCTCTAGCTCTCTTATTTTCTGAGGTCACACGGGCTCAAATTGACTCCCACCCGACGAAAGGATATCCGACCGGCTACCCAGGCGCGTCTTACCACGCGCTCGGGTGGGGGTCAAATTGATCTCCCCGAAGGTTTTTCCAGAACGGTTTCCGAACGGCGGGGCACAGCCGCGCAAAATTTTGCACAACTATAGACAATTGAATAGCAAATAGTTTGGTGCCAAACATTTAGATGTACCTTGAAAGGTCGCTGACCTATAGTAGGTCAAAGTCAGGCCATGGTTTAAGCGAAGGCAATTTCTAGGGAATCGTTCAATCTGATCCAACAGCGGAGTGTTAGGCAAAGCCAGACATCTCTGAAATGCTTTCTTAGGCAACACAAATGTTGAATGAGCAAACTACATTGACCTAAGGTCTGGTATCAAGGTCAGAACAAGGTCAAAACCAGCCTGCTTTATTACTCTAGGGCTTGCTGTATGGGATTGCTTCTGGAGCTCATTTCGAATTTATTGATAGCAGGAACCGCATTATGCATCTTCCATGGACTTTTTAGAGGTCAGAATAGGTCGTTGACCCGAAATGACCCAGGCCAGCACTTTTTAGGAACATACTGTCTGGCGTAATCTCTGTCACTTATTCAAATGCAAAGCCCAGAGCAGTCTTGTATGATTTTGGTCACTATGACCTCCAAAACATCAAAAATGGTCGCTGACCTTAACTGAGCATGTGACCTTTTACTTAGGAACAGTTCTCTAGGTTACGGGGGCACTTTGGAGACAAACCTGGAATTTGACCTTGTTTGACCTTATTTGAGCCGAAGGTCCAAAGGTCTGACCCTGATACCTGGCCTAAGAACTTCACAGTTTGACCTATTTGAGTTCACGTACAGGTCAATACAACCTGCGAATTTTGCGTCTCTAGCCCTCTGAGTTCCCGAGATCTCAGGGGGTCAAACTGACCCCCCACCCGAACGAAAGGTATCCAGCCGGCCACCCGGCGCGTGTTAATCCCTGTCGCTGACAGCAAGGAAAATCAAACAGTTATCTTCACTTGATGCTGTTTAAAACTTCTATCCATGTCATGTCTCTCGAAGTCCAAAGGAAAAATGAAAACCTGGTTGACCAAACTATCTCCCAGGTGAGTTGGATATGAAACTATTACTGATAAAACCATGCTCAAGTTGTTGAAAAAACTTATCGAGCACAAGAGCAGGCCATTCTACAGCCTCAAATTCACAATTGAAATATTCATGTTCAAATGATTAGAATAAACCAAATGTTGGCATTAATGGAATAGACATTGGATGATACAAAATTATATTTGCAATTTTAAATATCCAATTCATACATCGAAGAATGCTACTAAGCAAGCACTGACAAAATGGCAAATGAAACAAACAGGTGTGGGAATTTTCTCTTCAATGTTTTAGTTTCAGCCATGCGTAATATTAGGAAAATCCACAACTGTTTCGTTGCGTGTGGCAAGCTTGTCTTGGCAATGGATAGGAGAGTGGGCTGTGTAATGTGCATCGTACTAACCTATCTCGGTGCCGAATGATAGCATTCTGGGTAAATAGTTCAAAGTGAATGCAGCCTTCATGCCATCTGGATCAGTTTCTAATCGCAGGCAATATTTGTTACTCAGAGCATCAGATTTCACTATGCATTGACAGTCCTCTTTTGTGAGTTCTGATAATAAGCACATCAAACAGCAATAAATATCCGCTTTGTAAGCACTAAGTTATTCCCATGTAGTAATGCATACTATCAAGAATTTAATGAACACCGTAATAAAACCTTTGCACGAACACAAACACACAGGGCCTTTACTAACAACAGACAACGAAGCAATGCCAGAATTTTGGCACAGCATTGAATGCACTGTTTGTCACAGAGACAGAGCAGCCAGTAATTAAAAATGTATGTGGCTTGCCGTTCAAAGAAATGCACCGTCCAGGAACCAGGCAAGAAGTTGTTTTAACAAAAATTAGCAATTACAATATCCATCATGTACAACTATAAAATGATGTACTGAGCCGGCAAAGTTAAAAACCAGAAGTCAGGCAGCTCAGTTAAGAAGTTGAAAGTGGTCATCAAAAACAAACAAAAAACCTGGGAAGCATTGACCCCAACTAGACCATAAATGCTGCCTTGAAAGGAAACCATGCCGTCTGATTGGCGCCTCAGAGTAGCACCGTCACCACCAATAACAATAACACGAAAAAACACTAATATATGGTACCAATTGGGTATATCTGTGGCGTGCAGAGACCATGCTACCATGCGCCATATCTAACAAAATCCACCAAACAACGAAGAATTCGCCACCAACACCACATACCGACTCCCTTCAACGTGCCAGGTAACCAGCATAGATGGCTGGATATCTTTACCAAGATGGCGGCGGCCCTCAGGCACCGACGGACAGCTGTTGCCCAGTCTAGTCCTTTGTATCTATAATGCCAGCAGAATATCGCAACAGATTATGTCCGATAATAGCGCCACGTGGTGTCAGAATGAATGAATAATAACTGCAAAGAAGAGGGGTGGAAGCGAAGCCGAGTGAGGGACATCCAAAGCCATCCAGTCAAAATTTTCTTCACATTTCCATAATTGCCGTCCGCCTAGAATGATGAAGATGCATTCAAATCACGTGAACTCTTGACGTCCCTACAATTTTGCGTTATCCGTGAGCCATCCACAGCTACCGATTTTGTCCACGCAGGCGCGAATTAGGAAACCGGTATTTTCCACTTAGAAATATACCAACAATTATAGGTGAGCTTTTTTCAT
The DNA here is from genome assembly GCF_011947565.3 of Pollicipes pollicipes. NCBI lineage: Eukaryota > Metazoa > Arthropoda > Thecostraca > Pollicipedomorpha > Pollicipedidae > Pollicipes > Pollicipes pollicipes. The sequence continues at coordinate 58,364,393 of NW_023597054.1, read as the reverse complement.
CGCATATGATGACTGCTTTAATATCTTCAAATCTTGGACATTCCGTTTAACGTATTGCATTGCCCGGCACAGAATGTCCTGCCCCCTGCCTAAAGTCACTCGAACCCACACAACGACGGGAGAGTAAATTGCATGACAGGTACTCTATCGAACAAGCAGAGCGACTGGCACGGACATCAAATACGTTAGGCTATTCAAACGTATTACAGATCAGCAGCATTGAGCCAAGGCTGCATAATAAATCAGGAATGCCGGACGGTAGGAACGTGTTGTTACCGACGAAGCTTTAGCCAAGTTAACGAGCTAACTGCAGTAGTGCAGTAAGCAATGAGCACCATTTGCAGTCTTAAAGGGAATGTTCTGCATTTGTGTGGCGTCGTGAACTGGAATAGCCATCTTGAGGACCCGTCCTTTTTAAGTCCCGAAACGATCTGGTTCCTGAGTTACACGCCCGCAAAGGTGCGAAATGGTTTATTTGAAGCCTATTTCAAAGTTGCCTCGGCATTAATGACGTCATAGAAACGTCATGCGATCGCCGTCATACTACAGGCTGTTTTTTTCTTATGATCATAACAGCGTGGCCGCTGGTATATTCGCAAAAGCGATGATGATTTTCGAATGATACAATGCGCGGAAGATGATTGGCTGTTAGTAAGATTTCGCTGCTGAATGCGTGCCGCAAAAGTAAGCGTGAGTACTTTAGGGTTGTATGGCACCCGTGAACGGGTCATTGTTCCTTATTTCTAGCCCACAGGTCAGCGTTATAAAAAAGAACGCCACTGTTTGCAAAAAAGTACGGCACCCAAAACACGGGAGCTATCCCGAAAGTTATAAAAAAGAAGACGCGTCAACAAATCTGTCTTTGTTTCCCCGCTGGCGTTTTTTCTTCTTTTTGAAGAAACTTCTCGAGCCGCATTACCATGAACCTCCGTTGGAACTTTGTTTAGAATGGAGGTCACGGTGAAATGCGGTGTTATGACTGAAAATCTGTGCGGAAATTGCGAGAAAACCTGCAATTTGATAGCTCCGCGAGCAGTGCAAGTGTGAGATCACACTTATTTGACAAAAGGGTGTGAATCGGGGTCTTAAAAGGTGTGTGATCACTAGTGGTGCGTGCCAGCAGCTTGTCTTGATCTTGATGTGATGGGGAACGTGCCTGCGAGGTTTGTACTTCTGGGAGAAAACGCTGTTTTGGTATCCTTTAAGTCTACTGACTCGCAATAAAATGTGATATATTGATACCTGCCTCTACCTTTACGTTTGTGTTTGAACATGACAGAGGAAGGCTGACAAACTAAGAAAAGCACTAGCACTTATGATGCAAAGGCAAACTGGTACTTCATTGTGCTTTTGCCAACATTTTGAATCTATTGAAGTATTACAGCATGTAATTAATCCATTGCGTGTCATTATATCAGCGATTTATTTTGGCAATAGGGGCTGGTGCGTACAGCTCATTAATGCACATGCTCATTATAGGCTCATAACATATGGCTTTGCAAAACCGTTTTTCCCTAAAGAAGTCTGAAAACATAGAGCTAGATTATCAATGATGCACGTTGTACTGTCTTCACAAACTTTGTAAACAGGCGAGCATTGCGCGTGAGTCATCAATGTCATAGTCACTGCAACTTCCATAAGTTGCTGGGTGCTGAGAAGGGTGGAAAAGTATTGCTCTTGGTGTCTTGGATAACCCTTTATAATATTCCTATAATGAGTCTTGTGTGCACTGGCAGGTTCGTCACTTCCTTGCAATTTGCCCATCCAACCATAACTACATGCGCTTGTCATGTTTCCAGCCTCGTGCAAGGTCAGCATGTTTCCAGTGTCATTTCACTACATGTAAAATTTTCCGTTCTTTTTTAGTAAAGCAGCCTGATGGCTGCAAGCACTGTTGCATGACTGTGGAAGTGGAAGATGTGCTTGCATCTTTCTCACCTACGTTTTGTGGATTCCCAGAGCAGGCTGAGCAAGTGATGCCACTTTTTGGTTGTCTGCTTTTCTGAAAGCGATTTGTGTGCTGTATCATGTGTTTTTGTCAGTCATACGTCAGATGGCCAGTCAGTACAAGAGAGGACACTTGACCCATCTTTGCATGATGCAATTTGTTTTGAAAGCAGCATGGGTTGCAGTACAACAACCATATCATCGTTCATTATGTCATGCCACAGTACAGCACTGAGGTAGTGCCACAGCTGTTGACCCGTGCCATTACACAATGTACCGCATTGGTTGACTACTCTGTCGAGCCTATGAGACAGCAGCTTATGTTTTATGAATGACTGGCAGCAACTGATTTAACAATGCGAAAGGATTGTTGACAGCAAGAATGTCATTGCACCACAATGGTTGTATCAGGGTTAACTATTAATGGCATACATAATCCTAAGCAAAAGAAAATATTGTTAGCCCAACCTTGCTATCTTTACCACAGTAATAACAATGCTTTGGCAATCAATTCATAGCAGCGTTACAAATTTATAAACTTTTGTATGGCACCGCATTTCCAGGTACAATCAATAAAGAAAGTAACTACTGTGCACATCACATGATATCAATATCAGAACTACAGCACTGCAGGCAGCGATACGTCGACAATAAAGTATTGACAAAATCATCAACAACACAGCAGCAACAGCAGCAGCACAGCATATCGTATTTTGATATTAAAAATCTGCCATAAAACTTGGCGACCGCTACGTTGCGATGTCAGACAGTCCACCAAAGCTTTTCTTACGGCCAGGACCAATACAGAAAGTCCACAAACAAACCATCCACTAATCTGCCACCCGACACAGCCCCCGCGACAAGAATGGCCGTTTGGCGTTAGCTTCCGTGTGTTTCGAGGTATTCTTTACGTCTGGCTGCCAGATGCTGCCAGATATTGCTGTCGACACAGAACCACTCCATGACGCCATCAAACAATGACGCAGTGGGGTGCATTTTTACAAACTTTGAAATTGTGCTACTTGGCGTCGTTTTTAAACATTGAGAGCTTGCCAATAGTTGCAAGTAAGCTTTTCCCATCATATCTGATGCCTACCTCAATATCTTCAAATGTGGAACATTCCCTTTAACTTCACTTCACCACTACCGCCAGCGATCAATCCGCCGGCGACGGATGCGAATGCGACACCGCAGTAATAGATAAATGCGATCAGCGCGATGGACTGCACCGCACGATAGCGCACCAATGCAGTACTTCAGGTATCAGACGTATCAGCGCATCGGAAAAGCGGCTTCCGTTGATAGAGGGGACCTAAGCCAATCTATCGCGCATCATTTATTCCAAAATGAACTTTTCAAGAATTTTGTGGTGTACTAAGTGAACTTTTGCAAGACCTTTTCTGCTAAAGGCTGGACAACATCAGGCTGGAATTGCTGTTGTCGCGTACTTACCCCCCGAGTCTGTGCTTACGGTGTTCACTTTCTTTTAGCGTGTAAAATATCTGACATTTATGCCGGTTATAGAAAGATGTTTAAGCTTTGGTGCTCTGCTCATGAACCGGCTCACATCCTTAACATGACGCGCATGGTGACCTGATGGTCATCCAAGCTGACATTCCCAGGAGGAACTATTCGAAACTTTGCTTCCACGGAAAGCTGACGAGAAGAACACATTTTGAGACAAGGTCATTGCATGACACCTGGATAACGAGGACAAACCTAACCCAGTCGTAGCATTTTAACGCTTGGAGGCGAGGCAGTGCTAATCACAGGTCAACTTCCAGCGGACTGAACGGCCCTCGATCAAAGACTCTCCACCACAGTGTTAGGTAGATCAGGTTCCGTGCAAGTAAACACCCGAGCCAAGGGCAATAGGAAAATAAGCTAAATGTGCAATATGTATCTGCCAATCTCGTAAAAATATCTAGCTGTAAAGACTTAACCTGTCGCTACCGTCTCTAATCTAAAGAACAACACAATGCAGGAACCCCGCCTGGCTTAACACACGCTCGAGGGTGGGGGTGGGAGGTGGGGCAATTTCCCCCCCAGCCTCCCCCCCGTAAGCTTTTCCAGAAAAAGTTCCGGACGGTGGGGCGTAGCCGCACCAAACATAGCTGTTGGTTATTCAACAGCCGATTTGGGTGTGCCTAAGAGATGTACCTAGCAAGATTGCTGACCTTAAGCAGCTGAACCTCAGGCCAAGGTTCTCAGCGAAGGCAATTTTTCGGTAATCGTGTAATACGGTACGACAGCAGCGTGTTAGACGTTGTCATATAACTTTAGGATGGTTTCTTAGACAATGAGATTATTGAAATTAGAAATGTGACTGGTTCCCCTGAACTTGGGTCAGATATGAAGGCCATACCTAGGTCAAAATCAAACGGTTTTACCTCAGGAACCTGGTTTTACGAAGCAGCGTTTACGGTCATTTCGAATTTCGGGATCACAACGACGTTTCTGACTTCAGGGAAATCTTAGAAGGTCGATGACCTAAACTAACCTCGATCAGCCCTTTTTTGGGAAGCATGCCGCCTTGCGTGCTAGGCGCCAATTACATATTTGGATATGTAACTAATCTCAACTGTTGGTGGTTATTTTTGGTCGTTTTTACAATTCAAGGGTCAATAAGATCCCTGGGCTGATATGAGCAGCTGTAAACTTATGCTTGCAAGGGCTATCTATGTTAAAGCTGGTTGCATGGGGATGATTGGAGGGCACTTCATACACCAACCTCGAGTTTGTCATCATTTGACG